>NC_063061.1:36014365-36314365 GCF_018812025.1 Megalobrama amblycephala | reverse complement strand
AGTGAGTAAATTATCATTCAGAAGTGAACTAATCTTTCAATTACTGATTTACAGATTGAAATTTTCTGTGTTTACTTAAGTACGTGATAACACTGACCTGAGGAAAATGAAGATGGCCTGTCTGTACGACACTCCGTTCAGATTGTCATAGAAGTCCAGGTAAGGTTTTATACTGTCGATCAGCCCCGGATGCATTTTATCCATTTCATCAAAGATGAACATGGAACGTGGGCAGTTGGAAACATTCCCCCTCACCCACTCCTGTAACTGGGACTAAACAATTGCAAACATACAATTTGTACAGATGTGCCATTTTGTTGGTGAAGTAAACACATAATATAATTTCCATGCATTTGCATATATAAACAAACACATTACCTTGTATGTGTCAATGTGAATCTCGTGAGGAAAGTGTGCCGTTGCTGTAAACAGATGAACAAAACTGCTCGACATTCCTTTCACGTATATATTTTCAGCTATGAGCTGACTCACGAAGTTCTTCCCAGTCCCGGTCCAGCCATGGAGGGACAGAACCAGCGGTTTCTTTGGGTTTTCATTTTTCATGAAGCCCGTGACGGCTTTCAGGATGACCTGAGCAGCAACGTGCTGACCGTACAGCTTGGTGTCGAGGTCATACTTCAGACCTAAGGGCGAGAGGACAGATTCACAGTCAACTATAGCAAGCCGTTTTGACTTTTATTCATTCTCAGGATATGAATTCGTGATATCAACAATTCAGTTTTTGATATCAACAATTAAATTCTTGATATCAGGAATTACATTTCCATTAGTAACAATGGCAATTCTTGATATCAACAATTAAATTTTCACTAGCTAAAACTAGAATTCTTGATATCTGTAGGCCTAATTGTTTTTTCACTAGCGAAATGTCACCATAGGCTGCCATTCAAATTCAATTGTTGATATCAAGAATTGATTTCTTACTAAATTCCAATTTCACATATCAGAAATGCAATTCTTACTAGTAAAAATCATAATTTTTGATATCATTAATTGCTAGTGTTACTAGTGCAAAATATCTATTCTTGATATCAACAATTGAATTGCTACTAGTAACAATGATAATTTTTGATATTAATAATTCGATTGTCACTAGTGACATTAAGTTTCTGATATCATGCATATGATTGTTACTAGTAAGAAAGCCATTTTAGACATCTAAAATTATATTGATATCAAAAATACATGTTCAGATATCAAAAATGAACATTTTTACTATTAACAATGCAATTATTGATATCAAAAATGAGCATTTTAACTAGTGAAAACTGACTTGTTGGTTTCAAGAATTAATGTTGTTACTAGTGAAAACTGAATTGTTATCAAAACGGCTTGCCATAGTCACCATATGCTTCATATGCGACATCTGCAACATGCATCCAGTTTCTATGTTTACAATGATAGTTTAAAAATAAACATACAATTTAGCTGCAATATTTTAAAAACAATAATTATTCGTAGCATTCAAAAAAAAAACATTATAATAGAATCATAATAAACGAGATAAGTGGCTTTTTTAGTGTTTTTACGAGACACAATGAACTAAACCATGATCAAATCAAACCATAATACACATTTTGATCACATTTTCACCTGTTGCATTAAAGTTGACCCAGTTCTCATGACAGGTTTCATACACATAGCGATAGAGTTTTCTGCCCAGATAAGCAGCTCCTGTCCCGACCAGCAGTGAGGTGGACACGGGCTCGATGGCCTCCACGATCAGCCCTGAGATCAGGATGCAGTGCAATAAGGTTGTCCATGCGCGAGGCGGCCGAGCTTTCATTTTACTACATCAATCATCGATGCTTTTAATTGGAAACGGGGGAAAAAACAAAACGAAGGCTCCAACTCACTCACAGCCCGCACTTCCTACTTGGGAAAAGTGACGCCGATTGCGTGCGACGAATCGCGCATGCGCGCAGCGTCCGGTTCGATAATACACATTCTGCGTGTTCTGGCTGCTTATTTGTTTTGCATTCAAGCGCTGGGAATTGATTAATGTAAATAAAAATAAATGTTGATTTAATTCATTTTAATATAATGTGGGTTTATAGGTTACCATATGACTAGCATGCGCACTAGCAGTGAAGACAAAGCTTCCCGTACACACCTGTTTTGTTGTAAGAGATCCACTCCGGTCTGCAGCACTCGTGAAAGTAATAGAGCACGTTCTGATAACTGGCCAGAAACCCGGTGAGAGCCGCGGCCATCCCGACCGCGATGCTGGTGCTGATCGGCTCTATCGCCGCCGTGATCGAGACACAGCCAGCGAACACAGCCAACATGTCAACCGCATTCTGCAGTGTGACACTGGAGAGGAGCAGTCGATCTAAATCAACAGCAGATCGATATATGGTCCTAATGCGGTTTAGTAAATAATGTGAGCAGCTTCCGTGTCAAGAGTCAAAGCAGTCCGATGAGATCAAGCTCGCGCTGGAGGAGTTCCACACTGTGGCGTCACTGTATCCAGATGAAGGCTGATTATGATACAAAACTATTACGTTTGAAATATAAGAAAGCTAATAGGTTATTTACACATCTGTATTTTGGTTGCGCTATATTTCAGTTACACACTCTTTCAGTTTGAAATACATTATTTTTTATTATTAATTAGCTAAATAGAGAGTGTGTGTGTGTGTGTATATATATATATATATATATATATATATATATATATATATATATATATATACTTGAAGTTTTGTCTGCTCACCAAGGCTTATTTTATTTAATTAAAAATACAGTAAAAACAGTAATATTGTGAAAAATTATTACAATTTAAAATAACTGTTTTCTATTTGAATATATTTTACGAAGTAATTTATTCTCGTGTTGGCAAAGCTGAATTTTCAGCATCGTTACTCCAGTCTTCAGTGTCACATGATCCTTCAGAAATCATTCTAATATGCTGATTGCTGCTCAAGAAATATTTGTTATTATAATCAATGTTGAAAACAGTTGTGTACTTTTTTTCAGGATTCCTTGATGAATAGAAAGTTCAAAAGAACAGCATTTATCTGAAATACAAAGCTTTTGTAACATTTTACACTACCGTTCAAAAGTTTGGGGTCAGTAAAGAATTTTTATTTTTATTTTTTTGAAAAGAAATTAAAGAAATGAATACTTTTATTCAGCAAGGATGCATTAAATCAATCAAAAGTGACAGTAAAGACATTTATAATGTTACAAAAGATTATATTTCAAATAAACACTGTTCTTTTGAACTTTCTATTCATCAAAGAATCCTAAAAAAATATTGTACACAAATATTTTGTACAATTGTAAACAATAAATGTTTCTTGAGCAGCAAATTGACATATTAGAATGATTTCTGAAGGATCATGTGACACTGAAGACTGGAGTAATGATGCTGAAAATTCAGCTTTGCATCACAGGAATAAATTACTTTGTGAAATATATTCAAATAGAAAACAGTCATTTTAAATTGTAATAATATTTCACAATATTAGTGTTTTTACTGTATTTTTAATTAAGTAGGCTAAATGCACCCTTGGTGAGCAGACGAAACTTCTTTTAGAAACATTAAAAATCTTACCGATCCCAAACTTTTGAGCGTTAGTATATATATATATATATATATACATACACTACACTTACACTCTAAAAAATGCTGGGTTAAAAACAACCCATGTTGGGTTGAAAATGGACAAACCCAGCAATTGGGTTGTTTTAACCCAGCGGTTGGGTTAAATGTTTGCCCAACCTGCTGAGTAGTTTTATTTAACTCAACTATTGTTTAAAAATTACTGTATTGCTTAATTAAAATTAACCCAAAGTATGTTGGAAATGAACATTTATTAATGTTCAATGAATAATTATTAAACAATAAACATTTATTAAATTGCTTATTAATAAATTTATATTAATAAACTATTAAACTATTACATTTATATTAATAAAATATTAAAGATTATTAATAAACATTCACCTTTTGTCTATTATTGTTGCCTCTAATTGCATCTGGTTTTTAATTTCCCAACTATTTTGGGTTCATTTTAAGCTAGCCATATAGCAATTTTTAAACAATAGTTGGTTTAAATAAAACTACCCAGCAGGTTGGGCAAACATTTAACCCAACCGCTGGGTTTGTCCATTTTCCACCCAACTTGGGTTGTTTTTAACCCAGCATTTTTTAGAGTGTACCAGTCAAAAGTTTGGAAGCATTACTATTTTTAATGTTTTTGAATGAAGTCTCTTATGCTCATTAAGGCTGCATTTATTTCATAATAAATACAGAAAAAAAAAACAATATTGTGAAATATTATTACAATTTAAAATTATGGTTTTCTATTTTAATATACTTTAAAATGTAATTTATTCCTGTGGTCAAAGCTGAATTTTCAGCATAGATAATCCAGTGTTCAATGATCCTTCAGAAATCATTCTAATATAATAATCATGTGACACTGACTGGAGTAATGATGCTGAAAATTCAGCTTTGATCACAGGAATAAATTACATTTTAAAGTATATTAAAATAGAAAACCATCATTTTAAACTAATAATATTTCACAATTTTACTGTTTTTTTCTGAATTTATTATGAAATAAATGCAGCCTTAATGAGCATAAGAGACTTTGTTCAAAAACATTAGAAATGTTTCCAAACTTTTGACCAGTAGTATATATATATATATATATATATATATATATATATATATATATATATATATATATATATATAAGTTTGCAAATGCCTATTCCATCCTATCCCCAAGAAGAAAAAAACAAAACAAGATTTCTTAAATATTATGACAAAAAATAGGCTATTTAAAGAAAATCCATGTATTTAGAAGCTTTTATAGTGTATCAGTGTCTTTGTATGTTGTTGTATTAATACAATTGTAGCGTCTGTGTTCATGTCATTTCGCAACTTATGTTTTGGTTATATTTTATAGCTTTTAGATTTTTATTTTTTATTTATTTTTTTATTAAATTTTAATTATTTTCGATTTGTTGTAAGATGTGTGTGTGGGTATTAATTATGTAGAATTAATTAATTAATTTATTTATTGTCAATGTTATGTTATTGTTATTCAAGCATTAATTAAAAAAAAAAAATCAAACCAAAAAAAAGTTTTTCAGTTAAAAAACGTTGTTTACATTTATTTTTAAAATATTTGTTTTTATATAACTTTTTATGTTTATTTCTCTCATTTGATTTAATTTATTATTATTATTATTTATCCGAATGTATTCCCTGTCTGTGTTTGTAAATCTTTAAAACAAAAATACTATTATGATAATAGGCTAAATTAAAAATAATCCATGTGTAGTAGAAAAATATCCAGTACTCAGTCTCAAAGAAATAGTTTATTATAATAACACTCAATATACTTACACTTAATATAAATATCTTGTCAAATAAATGTTTGTATATTTTCCACTACCATTAAATAATTAAAATAATTAAAATGTCATCATGAGACCTATAAAGGGGGAAAACAAACAAACAACAACAACAAAAAACGGTTTTGGCATTTATATCATGTTTGGTGCATAAGAAGCATATTACAAGTTTATTTTGATTATTTATGAAAAATATTTTAGTTATATTTTATCATTACATCATGTCAAATTAAGATTATTATATTATTATAGGCCTATACTTATTTTGTATTACAGAAACACCCAAAGGTATCCAAAATATCCACAATTTTTCTTAAAAACTAGTAGTTTAAAAGATTTAAAAGGCATGTATTCGGCATAAATAATCACCATTATTTGTGCGGTCCTTTCTTTAATGCCATATATGAAAGATTAAATTGACATCTATACTGAAAATATATCACCAGACAGCAACTGGATTTCATCAATAGTTGCACAATCATTCAGAAGACAGGAACACCCATGGGACCCTGAAGGCCGAGACAGATTCAATTATGTCTAAAAATAAAGATATTTTTGATGCTAACTATTGTTGACACCTGTCACTCAAACACCTGCTACTCTGACTGATACTGGAGTCTGACAGATACAGCTGTGTTTAGCAGATGTGCCAAAATATCAATATCCTTAAGAATTTAACTGAGAGTCCCAGATAATATTTTACATCTTATATTTTGATAGGTAAATCAAATCGGATTTCAACAAAAATATATTAATTTGTGTTCCGGAGATTAACGAAGGTTTTACGGGTGTGGAACGGCATGAGGGTGAGTAATAAATTATATTATTTTCATTTTTGGGTGAACTAACCCTTTAAGAATGGATGGATGAATAGATGTAATGATTATGTATGCACTCTAGGTGGCAGAAATGTCAATCTATTGTGAAATGAACGTCTGTTCTGCATTTTTGACTATCCGATGACTTGAAAAAAGATATATAATAAGATAAAGGTGTACAACTACAACATGACGAAAGAGATATTAATAATAATAATAATAATAATAATACGGAAACAAATTATATGAAGGGTAATTAAGATTTAATTTATGTAATAAAGTAAAGTAAAGCAATACAATAATTATAAAAGCTTAAAATAATATTGAAAATAATTTTAATCATGTGTTTAATCACACTGAATTATGAGACATGCCGCTGACACGTGACGTCATTTCCGGTTCTGCCATTTTGCGGTTGCGGATCAGTCTTGAGCTGCTGGTGCGTTTCTTACCGAATACCGTTAATTTACTCTAACATTACAGCCCAAATCAACCGGAAAAATGTCAGATTTTGACAGCAACCCCTTCGCGGACCCGGACTTCAGCAACCCGTTTCAGGTAACATCACAACACTGCTGCTTTTATTATTGTGATTCGGTGTCCAGGTTTTTACATATAAAGTCAATACATTTTCGAGACATTTCGATTACCTTTATGCAAAATAAAGTAATTTAATCCTTATATCTTCGGTGGAAAGACCGAACCTGTTGTTCAGCAGTCGGTTGTGTAAAAATATGCCATTATTGGCGTCTTTGGTTTTGTTTTTTAGCTTTTATTATTATCAAAGTACCTTTGTTATTATTACTAACGTTACCGGGTTTCTGATTCGGATTATGAGCTCAATTCAGTCCAAAACAAGCCGTTAATAAACTCTGAATTACATTTAACTATATCAGCATTTCATCGCTTACGGCTTTATTTTTATTATTAATATATTAAGATGACAGAAGCTAGGTTTAGTTTCTAACCTGGGCTTTATTTGGCATGTTTTGGGCTTTCTGTTATATTTTGTAGTGTCTGTTTACTAGTGAATGATCTGTTGTTATTGAAGCTGTCAGTGTCTGAAATGAATATGGTCCCTTTAAAGTCTGTAAATGGTTGTGAATAATGATGTTTAGGGTCAATAAAGGATGATGTGTGTGTGTTTGCGCTGCTGGGATAGATGGATGGATGTAGGCCGCCCTGTTTTGATCAGTGATATGACTGTGTGTTTGCGGCTCTGGTCAGCTGAGGGAATTAGATCCCTGCAGCCTGTTTTATTTTTCATTTTGTGCAGCTGCATTGATCCAAACATGGAAGCATTTGTCGTCTCTGCACCTTACTGCATCAAAGCTGGTGAATTTTGTAGAAATAACAGTACTTTCTAAAATTTGTTAACCCTATCAAGCCTGCTGTGACACATTAATTTCTACATTATTGCATATTAACATGATCAAAAGTTTGCTGAAAAACCTGTTGCACACAATCTATGACATGCCTTCAGTCCTCTGATTGATAGTTTACACCTTTTTTTTTTGGCAAGTAAAAGCCTTTTAGTGTAGTTGTAAAAATGTCCACCCTCAGGTTATGGTTTACATGTCTATTTACTGTGAAATCTTTACTGATTTTGATGAAGTAAATGTAAGAATAACTTAGTATATTTTAATATGAACACTTATTGTACTGAAGCAACTTAGGTTTCATGTTGAAAAATGTATCAAATATGATCATCAGGCTTTTGAGGAAGGTTTAGTTGTTATCTCTCAATCATCCATTGTATTGCGTTATATGTTTTAAAACTATTAAAACTAAGCATTAAATATCATCTTACTAAAACATTATTGGCATATATAGAGTGGCTACTGATATTTATATGCATTTTATGTAAGTATCTGCTATAATGTTATAAAGATCTCATTGATTTACATTATAAGCATCAAAATTTCATCTTAATTTTTGTACATATAAATTTCAACATCTGCACCAAATTGTATATTTTTGCTCAGTTTGGACCTTTTGGTATGATATTCTCACTATATGAACCATAAAATTGATCAAATATTAATCAATTAAAAAAACGAACAAAAAAAAAACACACACGCATGTTACCCTGGACAACAAAACCAGTCATAAGTTGCACAGGTTTATTTGTAGCAATAGCCAACAATACATTGTATTGGTCAAAGTTATCAATTTTTCTTTTATGCCAAAAATCATTAGGATATTAGGTAAAGATCATGTTCCATGAAGATATTTTGTAAATTTCCTACAATAAATATATCAAAAATGTATTTTTGTGAATGGATATGCATTGCTAAGGACTTCATTTGGACATCTTTAAAGGTGATTTTCTCAATATTTCGATTTTTTTGCACCCTCAGATTTTCTAATAGTTGTATTTCAGCCAAATATTGTCCTATCTTAACAAACCATACATCAATAGAAAGATTATTTATTCAGCTTTTAGATGATGTCTAAATCTCTAATCTACCCTTATGACTGTCTTTGTGGTCCAGGGTCACTTATGCAAACTTTAAGATTTTCTTTTACATTTTGTCTGAAGGTTCAATAGATTGTTTCATTTAAAGAAATTAGACTATTATTTCATATGCCAGGCTTTTATACACATTTTATACCATCTGTCTGGAGTTTGTCCTCCGTTGTTTTCCTTTCCCTTGTAGTCTCCGGGGAGAATCTGTATGTTTGACATTACAGGTGTTATAGACTCACAGGTGGGATCGGACCTGTCCTGGAGGTGCATGGGGACAAATGCAAATTCATGCACAGCAGATTGTGGCTTTTGTTCGGCCGGATAGGACATGATCATTTAGACCTCTTTTGGTCACCCAGGTCTCTCTCTTTCTCATTTCTGATACCAAACCACCCACACAAACGTTTGCACACACACACACACACCAGTAGCAGCAGCAGTTTTGCCTCCTCAGAAGTGTTTCTATTAAAGCATACCTCTTAAGTCGTCATTAAACTCAGCTGGTCAGACGTGATATTTCGTTAAGTGATCAGCAGTAATGGTATGCAGTCTGTCATGGGGTTGCCGTGGTAACTCAACACCAGTAGTCGACTGACTGTAGCGGCACATGTCTGAATAATTCATGCGTCTTTCTGATTGCATTGTGTTTCTGACTCACGTCTTCAGTGCATATAGACTGTCTTGCTAGAAATGAGCTTGTAGATTTTGATTAATTTGCTGGTTTTTGCTTCGAGAACTCATGTTTAATTGACAGGAAACCTATTGGATGTTTGCTCCATCTCAGCCAATCATCATGCAGATAGTGGAACCTTCATTTAAGTATAGAACAAAGTCCCTTTAAGACAAGTCATTTCACTCGGCGGCCATCTTTGAAACACCTCTCGGGCATTCAAGTGCAGCTCCTATCTCTTTGAATGGGGAAACATCAAATTCTCTAGATCTGTTTGCCACGTTTTCGATTAAATTTCCTATTTGAAATCACCAATGAAATATAACAACAACTGTCTCATAAATTTTGTTTCTAAACACTCAAATCATGACAAAAAATGCTATTTTTCAGGCTGGATCAAGCTAATGCGCATGCGCAGTCCTGAATGCGCGTCTTTTGCCTCATTTCGGAGGCGCGCGTCTGACTGTTTCTATAGGAACCGGAGCTTCTAACGGCCGCTGCAGTGATGCGATGACTTTACCAATCGGCGATTGACTCTTATTTAGAAGGCGGGACTTATTCCGCCATGTTACACGTTGCACTTTCTTCCATTCAAATCAATACGAGTGACGCAGCTTGTGTTATTCTACAGTCTTTGGTATAGAAGCTTGGTTGAATCCTGCTGTGATGATACCAGATGTTGGTGGAATTAGTTCAGAACATTTATGTGCAGCTTCTGTCTGTATGAATGTTCATGTGTCACAATGCATCAGCGCAGTAGCTCAATATGATACACATCCGATGGTCTAAAATCGCCTAAATGTCCAAACTGGCAAGCCTTAAAATACCTACAACTGACAAAGTTTAGTTAAGATGCAAGTGAAAGTGATCTCACTTTGGGGCTCGCCACTCGTGCGCTGTCTGTGTGTGTTGATTCGCCTTTTGAGTTCACCGTTGTGTTGCTTCCATGCCGCTGACTGGACAGGGTGGAGTCACGCGACTACACACACATTAGTATGTTTAAGGGGAAAGTATTAGATTAAAAAGCCGAAATAATCGACTTGGGAAAATTACGTAGGTTAGAGGTTCTGTATTTCAGTTCCGATTACTTTTCTATTAAACGTCCAGCCCTAACGTGAGGTACGCCCACTTTCTTCTTACAGCCAAACACAATCAGAGTTATATATTAAAAAATATCCTGGCTCGTTCAAGCTTTATAATGGGAGTGATTGGAGGATGAGTCCAAAAAAGTGCATTGAACATAAAATGTACTCCACGCGGCTACGGGGGGTTAATAAAGGCCTTCTGAAGCGAATTGATGCATTTGTGTGAGACAAATAAACTTATTTAAAGATGCCATAAAAAGGTGCTTTTTACAAGATGTAATATAAGTCTAAGGTGTCCCCTGAATGTGTCTGTGAAGTTTCAGCTCAAAATACCCCATAGGTTTTTTTAAATAAATTTTTTAACTGCCTATTTTGGGGCATAATTAGAAATGCACCGATTCAGGCTGCGGCCCCTTTAATTCCTCACGCTCTCTCCGCCCCAGGAGCTCGCGCTTGCCTTAAACAGCATAAACAAAGTTCACACAGCTAATATCACCCTCAAAATGGATCTTTACAAAGTGTTCGTCATGCATACTGCATGCATACATCAGATCATGTGAGTATAGTATTTATTTGGATGTTTATATTTGATTCTGAACTAGTTTGATAGTGCTCCGTGGCTAATGGGCTAAAGCTAACATTACACATTGTTGGAGAGATTTATAAAGAATGAAGTTGTGTTTATGAATTATACAGACTGCAAGTGTTTAAAAATGAAAATAACGACGGCTCTTGTCTCCGCGAATACAGTAATAAACGATGGTAACTTTAACCACATTTAACAGTACATTAGCAACATGCTAACGAAACATTTAGAAAGACAATTTACAAATATCACTAAAAATATCATGATATCATGGATCATGTCAGTTATTATCGCTCCATCTGCCATTTTTTGCTGTTGTTCTTGCTTGCTTACCTAGTCTGATGATTCAGCTGTGCACAGATCCAGACGTTAATACTGGCTGCCCTTGTCTAATGCCTTGAACATGAGCTGGCATATGCAAATATTGGGGTCATACATATTAATGATATATGATGTTACGTAACAGTCGGTGTTATGTTGAGATTCGCCTGTTCTTCGGAGGTCTTTTAAACAAATGAGATTTATATAAGAAGGAGGAAACAATGGAGTTTGAGACTCACTGTATGTCATTTCCATGTACTGAACTCTTGTTATTCAACTATGCCAAGATAAATTCAATTTTTAATTCTAGGGCACCTTTAAAATTTTATAAAGTAAAATAATGAGCTACCGGTGTGACAGCCATACGCATTAATCGACGTACGTCCAAAATTGTTAACTTCCATGATGTAGTACACAATGACATGACGTACTACGCGTTATAACGTAGGACATTGCGTAGTATGTCATGGCATTGTGCACTAGATCTCGGCCTCGACAGCAAACGTACTGCTGTTCTTTCTTTACTAATGTAGCATCTAGTCAACAAATTAATTACTATAATGATATGTAATGTAGTGTACTGTATATACACTCCGTTTCATTGTCTGTTTTAAATCCGTATCTGAATTGTCCTGCTCTGTGCAGCGTACAGTCTCCCGTGTCAAAACAAACTCCACGAGGCGTCAGTTGTTTCACATCTAGAGGCCGATCTCGTACTGTGACAGTGGACCTTTCTTATCCACTCCAACAATGGACGCAACCCGGAAAAACTATAAGTATCGATTTTTGCCGATAACCAAGTGTTATCGGTGCTGATTAATCAGCAAAACCGATCAATCGGTCGACCTCTACTGAAAATTACCCAACACTACTGCACAAGCACCATGATATCATAAAGTAATGATTTTGTAATACAACAGCTTTGTGTGAGAAACACAATTTAATTTAATCAAAACATGCACCTTAGCTCTCCTCTGCATGCAAATGAAGACAGTTTTTATTTGTTCTTCAGAAAACACAAACTCTTTGGAGGATGAAGCATTCTTCACCAGAGTTTGCTGTTTGGTAACCATTAAGTTAAACATTTGTGACTATGAAGGCAATTTAAATTAAACCACAGAGTAAATAGTCTTTATCCTGGATGAGATCCTTGTAGAAACAAGTCTCACTTCATGCCTAAACAGTCTGAAATGATGCAGCCTCAACAAGTAGGCGTGCTGCAGGATGTTGCAGAACTGGTGCACGGGGTGTGTGCTTGAGACAAACTGAACACATGCATGCATGTGGCTCTGACGGAGCAGATTTTACCTTATTATAGTGGTTTCATAATGCAGCAACTGTCAGACTCGTAAAATGAGTCAGCTGTGTGTGTACAGTGCCACTATGGTAAGGATGTAGACTATCCGAATGAGGTCCGTCTGATTCTGTCCGTCACTCAGTGGTCGTAATGAGAACACGAGAAGAGAGAGAGAAAACTCTAATGATCTGATTAGATGGATGTTTCTGGAGATCTGGGCCGCTCTGCAGATGCAGGGGAACCTATTACAGTGAGCCACTGTCACTGTGTGTGTGTGTGTGTGTGTGTGTGTGTGTGTGTGTGTGTGTGTGTGTGTGTTTGCCTTCATTCACAGTGTTTGCTGAGGGAGTGGTGACTAAGAAGTCGTTTTATTTTAGTTTCTTAGTCACTCACGTCATCACTGGTGGAATGTTATTGTCACGGGACACAGAGGTGGTTTCACTGAATGAGAGTTTCAGAGCTTATATTTATATAATAGATGCAGGTTTACATAATGCCTCATGTTGTTCAGGACAGGTAAGCAGCTCACTAAGTTTCGGTCAGGAGCCCTTGTGTCTCAGCATCAAGATGTCTTGTCACTTTCTTGTCCGATAGAGTGGGCGGATGGATTTGTCTCTGCAATTTGCTTTCAGCGATACTTGGACACAGGTTTTCTGAAATATATTTTACTAAACCATAACCTGTGAGATAGATAGGAGAACAAGAATACGGCATACTAATCTGTAGGGCTGGGTATTGACACAATTTTCACGATTCAATTCGATTTCTATTCACATGCTTTCGATTCCGATTTCAATTCGATTCAGTATTGATACTGGTTGGTACTACTATAATAATATTAAAGGTTAAAATTAACTTATTTATATACAAACACTTAAATTACATGATGTTTTTAAAATAAATAAAATCAATTTTTTAAATATAAACATTTAAATTGCGGCTATCATAACTGATTTATTCAAACATGCATTAAATATTGAAGAACATTACAAATTATAATGAATATGTAACGGTGCATATATTTATCAGAATGCTGCTCTCAAGAGTTCATTTTTCTAGCTGACTAACGAGTTTATGGTCACTGAATATAGTTTTTCTGAGGAAATGTGACGTTACGTGACATTGTTTACAAGCTGTTTTATTGACATCTTTCCGAGGTTGAAACACTGATTAAGCGATTACAAGAGACATGATACGGATTTCGGTAAGATATACTGTATCTTTTAACATACCTTCAGATGTTCATGCATGTTTATTTTGCGCTGTAACTGCTATTAAAGCGGAGGAGAGGATGATCACATGCTTCTCTTTAACTGAGGCGCTAAAGCGATCTGTCACGCCACATTAAACAGCGCCAAAACTGTATTTATTTTTTGAATCTCATAATAAGATGGACGTCATTTGAAATCTGAGACTTTTCTTCATATCAAAAGTAACAAAGCACAAAGATTATTGCGATTTATTGGATGGGAGGCGCTACATATTCTGTAGCACATCTGCTCATTCATCAACTAAAAACAGACTAGACTGATGATTCTTGGGATTTAAGAATCAATATTGGTTTGTAAAAATGAGAATCGATTAAAATCGAGAAATTGATATTTTTACCCAGCCCTCATGGTTCATGGTTATTACTTAGTCATTTTTTAAAAATTTTATACTACAGTTTATATATTGTTTGTTTTGTTTGTTTGTTTTTTTTGTAAATCACATTGTCACATTATTTTCACGTACTTGCGGTTTTGTAGCTTTTACTTGTGCAAATCCGTAAGGTGACATTTCACATGTCTTATAACCCACGCAAGCCTGCTTTCTTTTGTCTGTCCTTTCCAAAACAACATTTGACCTTAAGAGTGAACATCCTCAATACAGTCAGTGCTCAGATGGCCTTTACAACACAAATAAATTCTTGTTTAGACAATCTTCTCCACAGAAACCACAGTTGTGTCAAACCAGCCTAACACCTTGGGTTTGTTCTGCATCTGCTCAGGAAAGTTTGCAGCAGTTATGTTTGCATTAATCTGATTTGCACCATTTTCATCTCGGCTATATTCAACACTAATCTTGTTACTGTCTAAAATAAGCTTTCATTTGTGTGAATACTTGATTGCTTTGCGTGTCGAGCCCCCGCATACATCCTGAAATCATCTGTAGTCCTGAAAGAACGCAGCACTGAAGGAGGTCAAACCCAAACGCACTGCTGGGGTTGAGTTTCCCGCTTTAGAATCGGGTTGGTGATTGTGAGCAGCCGCATATTGAGTGATGCGACATAAACGTTCAGTTTCAATAGTTTATCTTCACAGTTTGGGGTACAGGTTAAAGTGCATCATCAAAAGATTAATGTGTTATACAATCAGGTAAACAAAACAAGTGGCTCAAACTTAACTTTGGCTCCGTCCCAATTTACCTACTTTTGTGATGCACTAAAAGTATGTGCTTCGCTAGTGATGGTGAAAGTGTATACGTTAGACTACACCATGCATACATCATAAAATTGATAAATGACACCACAGACCCCTTTGACGTCAACATGAGCTTAATTGATTACCAAAAAATCTTTTCTGTTAGGTCCATATATTTAAAAGACATTTTTATTCAACATTTTATTGCCTACTATTTATAGTTTTGTGTTATATTTTATTTTAATATTATATACTGCATCTTGAGTATGCAAAGCATTAGTGTGTTGCTTATCTAGATAGTATTCCTGTGTGCGTCTGAATGTTCAGACACACTTAAAACGCTATCTAGGTAGGCAGCTCACTAGGTTTTGAGAGACAGCCACAGAGGGGGAACATGCCAGATTCATGTCAGGTGATCGTGTTTCCCATACATTGACTAGACTGTGGCGGCCCGCCACGTTCTAATTTGTCCCGCCACAGTCTCAAAATGAAACGGAAATTAGGTTTGTCGCGATATTTAAATAAGCGTCTGATAATTGCGCTCTTTTTGGCAAAAGTGGGAGTCATAGAGCAAAATAAGTAGATTAGCACCAATTAAGTTTTCGTGCACTATATTCAAAGCCATCTGAAGCCATTCCATAGCCTCATGCGAGGGATAGAAGAATATATGCATCGTTAACTTTAAGTTCACGGTCAGAAACTCGTCTTCCCTCCGCTCCAGCTGTCAATCATTCACTGTTCATCAGCACTCAAACAGCGCGTCACGTTCGGTAACGACAGTCAGCACGGTAAAACTCTTCAATATGATATATTCCGATTATAATACTTGATATGTAGTCGATAAAGGGCTGTGGATTTGCATAAAATGACTTTATCTTGCTGGAGTTTATTGCTGTTTCTGAACGATGTCACCATCATACTGGATACGGGATGTCTGTTAGATCGCACAACACAAGGACTATGAATTTGCGTCATACGCACAATATCTGGAATTTAAAAAAGTGAGAAGAAACATGATTAATAAAGTTGCAGATATACCGTGAACTTTTCAACGCGCTGCGCAACTGCGCTGTGACTCCATATTGTTTCAAGCGCATCATTCTGCACCCGGGATGCGCATAAGCGGTTTGTGCTGCTGTTTTGAAGCGTTTCATATTATCATGGTTTTGCACACTGAAAGATTATCAATAGCCTATTTTGTTCTGTCGTATCTATCATATCTTGTTGCCCCATTAAAAAGCTGCACAATACATTTAAAATAAGCGTCTTTTAATTACATTTTAATTACATTTATACAATTACATTAATATAAATGCATATAATTATTTACATATAAATCTAATATAAATCGTTTTTTTTTTTCATTTCATAAGAATACAAATAGTAATTTTAAACTTTTTATTAACATTTGGATTGATAAAATTACTGCGCAAAGTTTTTTTTTTTTTTTCTTCAAGAATTAGGCTAGAATACTTGTTGCTGCTGAATTATATAGGCTACTCACCTACTTTACTTATTTATTGGTCAGCTAATAATTATATATTTTTATTCATTTGTTATTTTTCTCTATAATGAAATAGTGTGTTTAGTGCATTCTGGATTGTTTAACAAATCAAAGAGTGACCATTAGTTCCATAAATACAGATGTATAGATACAGGCTCTCACTAATAAATTAATTCAACAAAGGTAACCTCATTTGCTACATTTTAAATGGTTTAAATGTATACCTACATGTTTGACCACTTATGAACTATCATTTAGCCTACTATATGTTGTGTACGTGACTAATGTGCCCAACCATCACCAATAAATCAATTACTTTTAGAGCACAAATTGTTTACAAGAGAACAAATTTCTTCATCGATCTAGTCACTTAATTTTGCTCTCAGAATGCACCAGATGTATGCATTTAAATTTAAAATGTAAAAAATTTTCCTCCGGGGGGGCATGCCCCCGGACCCCCCTAGAGTGACCGGTGTCCACCCACCACAGTCTTACAAAATCCTGTGGGAAACACTGAAGAGTGTGACATCACTGTCTCACAGTGTGTGTGTGTATGATAGATTACTGAAGAGACAGATACAGTGTTATCCTGCTACTACAAATGTGTATTTGTGTGCATGACTATCCCATTAAACATTTATCATTAAACAGACTGAAATATTCATGGCTCTGGAGTCCTGACAGTTCACCAGCCGTATGAAACGGATCCGCCTCAGGACCTGAGCGCTGCATACTGGGGCTGCTATGGAAACAAGGGGCTGTTTTAGTGTGTGTGTGTGTGGTATTGTAGTTAACGCTCTTTGGACCTTGTGCTTTAAATGAATCTCTGGTTTAGTTAGTGGGGAAATAGTGAACTCTTTATAGAGAAACACAGGAGTTTAATAAGGTCTCTTCTCTGCTGTGTTTGGAATTAAAGGGTTAGTTCACCCAAATATGAAATTTCTGTCATTAAATACTCACCCTCTTGTCGTCCCAAACCCGTAAGACCTTCGTTTATCTTTGGAACACAAATTAAGATATTTTTGATGAAATCCAAGTGTTTCTGAACCACACATAGGCAGCATGTGCTTTTGGATGAACTGCCAAACCACATAGAGAAAGCTACGGTTTTGAAAATACCCATGTTCTACGTCATCTACGTCAGAAGGCCAACTGAGTATTGGCCAATGCTGTACACGCGAGCAGCACGATGCATGTGATGCTGACGCAGGAGCTGGCCATTCATGAGTGCATCAGGGAGCTTGCATTTTACTTTGGCTTTTAAATTCACGATCGCACTTACTCTGTGTATAGAGAGCGGCAGTGCTGAGCATGCATTTTACAAGATAAGACATCAGACGCTTAGGCGAATTCTCCGGCATGGTCTTGTCAGTCATCTCGCCTTACTCTCATTACGCTGCATTCACACGGGGCACCGGCGTTAACGCTTCTCATTTACTTTCAATGGGTGATGTCATGCATTGCCGAACTGAATTGTGGGTGCCGACTAGGGCTGCACGATATATCGCAGGATATGAAAAATAACATTGAACTTGAATGCAATTATCGCTTAAACACAATTCTTAGTGCGATTATGAAATCGCAAAGGCTGCGATTACTTTTTTTATGCGCAGCTTGTCAATGAAGTATGGCTCCAAATGCTAATCCATCTGAAAGCTGAGTCGCTTATAATGTACATTTGAAAAAGCAACACGCGTCAAACTTCTTTTCAGACACGAGAAGCATTTATTAACATCTTGTGCAACAAAAGACAACATTTAATAACATGTTTTTACTCCAAACTCACTTCATAAAGACAGTTGAGCGTCCTTCTGTGAGATGATGTGGCTTCTTACACGGAATAAGGCAGTCGTGTGTTTATTAGTCATGTTTAATCAAAGTGTTTCAATCTTCTGTTTATTCAGCTACAGCGATATGATGCGTGTTATCTTCTGCTGCAGGGCAAATTTTGAGTTTCTGCGCTAGATCGCCCTCTGGCTTTCAGATGGAGAAGCATTTACTACTGATCACAGAGCCGTAAAGCTCTGACAAGCCGCGCATTAAATAATCCCAGCCTTTGCCATATCGCGTGCGATTTTATCGCGATAAATCGTGCAGCCCTAGTGCTGACGCATCACTGCCGTCGCGTTGCAAGCGGCAGTAGTTGAAGATTTCTCAACTTTTCAAGCACCAACGCAGGCGTCAGCCAATCAGATCGCTTTATGCAAACACCCTAGAGCAGTCGCTAGCCAATTTCCTTCGAGCAACACTGAAAAGTAATGCGATTGGCTGTTATCATTATAACAGTCACGTCAACACAAGCTTCAGACACGCCCTCTGTCAAGCGTTAACGCCGAAGCCCCGTGTGAATGCAGCGTTATGTGATCCGTGAACTGTGATTCCTGCTGCACTGTGTGCGCGACTCTGCAGCTCATGCTGGATGAGCAGAGCAGATGTTTAGAATAGTTTACAATTGAAGCGACCGTAATGCAATTGAATTAAATGTTTATTTCTATAAAAAAAAAGCAAAACGACAGTGGAGGCGGTGCCGCGGTGGACACGGTAATGTAATGTGATTGTAGCGGTGGCATATTCTATACTAATTTTACCTTCACACTCATGATGGCAATATTGCGAGACAGCTTTTCACTCAACGAGAAATCTCATCACATTTTAATATTGCGACAAGACCCCCTAGTTGTCAGATATTTAAAAATAATTGGTATCGTATCGGTCATAGAGAAGCAATATTGGTTGATCTCTCGTAATCTTTGCTCTGAACCAGGGTTGGTCTCTCCCACTCATCTATTTATAGCTTTTTGCTCTGTGTAAATTACTGGAATCAGGCAGGAGAAAATTACAGGTTCCGTCTGATATTCCTGATGTTCTGGGCTGTGGAAACGGAGGACAGAATGTGTAGTATTTCCTCTGTGAAGCGTGACATAATGAGTTTCTCAGCTCATGTGTTTGCTTTCTCTCTGTTGTTCTGTGCTTTAATCTGATGCAGACTCAGCACTGGGTGTCAGGATTAGTTTGGCTCGCTCTGGAGTTCTCCGAGGTTCTCCAACATCTGTGTGATATTAGTCAAGATAATCGTGCCCTTATCAGCATCACGTGATGGCAAAGTTTGAGTTTGTGTAGTGCCAGTTATTTAGATCTAAGTTTTATGGTTGTTTTACAGCAGCAGTTAAGCTGTTTGTTGTAGAACCTTGTTGCAAAGTTGAATAGTGTTTATGTAGGTGGTCATATGTTGTGAAGTCATAATCATAATGGTTTCTGAAAGAGTTGGCCTTGCTTTGAAGTTCTTTTACCCTGCAGCTGATGTGTGTAAATAAGATGAGCCAAACAACCGTACAGCTACCATGGAATTTTATCTACTGTAACACACTGTTCAGTTTTGTAAAGCCAAACCAAATATCAGAAAGTGCTTTATTTGCTAAATGCGATCTCACACACAAAGAATTTGTTTTGGTTTACAGGAGCTCTGAGCACTTGCATAAATATGCAGGAAGATGCATAACAAGTAGTCTCACAAAGCCTCGTCTGAGCCTCAGACGGCAAACCCATGGACCGCCCACAGTCTGTGCACTAAACATCTGATGCATTTTGCATGCAGAACAGGAGAGTGCTTTCTCAATCTAGTAAGCGCTGATCTGATTGGCCGAATTTACTCAGGTTTATTTTATCAGTCCGTTTGGAAACAAAGTCATGTTTACAAAGTACCAGGCTGATGAGCGGTCCTGAGGAAGAAACTATCATCAGAGCTGGTCAGGTTTCTGTTTAGAAAAAGGAAGATGCATATAGTCAGACAATCAGATTTAAAGGTTACTAGTAAATCAACAAGAATTAACAAAAACCTTTACAAGTGTGTGCATATCAGTTTAAAATAATGTTACTTGAAGTAATCCGATTACATAACTCAAGTTACTTGTAATGCGTTACCCCCAACACTGGTGCATATTGATTAAAAAATAATATCCTAGTAAAAATTTCTTCTTTTTGTACAGACAAATACTTAAAGGCTGTTTCCTCTTTGTTTTCTTCAGGATCCATCGGTGACACAAGTAACGCGGACTGCCCCACCTGGCTTGGAGGAGTATAACCCTTTCACAGACTCGAAGCCGGTGAGATGCCCAGTACACAGACAAACTGACACTTATGAGATGCTGTAAATTTTGTCTTCAGATTATTGTGTGCAAGTTTCCTAAGGACAGTAATAATTAGAACAGGTCGAAAATCCCATCTGCCAATGCACTCTGGCTCGCCATCTGCATCTGTGTTTAGAAGTGTTTGTTTTGTACATACTGCACAGTATATACTACTTCTTTTTTTCTTTTTTTTTTGAAAATAGTGTGTGAAAGTCTGCATAATGCAGCGATAAAGATTTCAAACCGTATAATGCTTATTGTAGCCAATCACAGACATATCTGATGAGCATGTGAACACAATGACCAATCAGAGGTGTTTACGAATCCGCTCAACAGCGCTCAAAGCGTCACGTTTAAAATTTCAGTACTGACTTTGTATCGCTGTCAGTACTTTTGACAAAACTAGTACAGATAATGTGGCTGATGTTCATTTCTTTCATCATGCTGGTAATGGAAGGTCAGTTCAAACACATTGCATTGTGGGATATAGTATTCCATGCGGTGTGCTCGGTTTTATAAGTGTTGTAGGTCATCCAAATGTGTGTATATGGTGTGCTTTGTACATATTGCGTATTTCAAAATTAGTATGATATTAGTATATAGTAGTGTATTTTTTCTGAACATAGCCAGAAACAAAAAGAGAGAGATGCAGACAAGGAAACAAACAAGCATACATACAGTACCAACAATAAACATCATTCACAGTGTGGTATAACTAGTGAAGCTGTACCAGTGTAGGGCTCGCTGCCCAGAACAGCCCACACTCACACAAACCCGTCAGTCGACTGAAGGTATTTATATTACATTTTCTTTCTCTTTCCTTAATTGTGCACAGAAATTGCTTCATTTCTGAATGATCCAGAACATTCAAAACGCCGGCAAACACATTCAGTCAGTCCGGATTTATGAATGAAAGGAAATGTTAAGTTGAAAGGATGTTAAGTTGTTATTGTGTGTGTTGTGATTGAGTTGAAATTGTGTGGTGTTTTGTAAGACGTTTTGTGTCTCACATTTTATTTTGTGGCATTGTAGGTCCCGCCAGGCTCCGCCCCTAAATCAGTCCCGCCCACAGCCAACACACAGCCGGCCATCATGAAACCCACTGAAGAACCGCCAGCTTACACTCAACCTCAGCAGACACAGGTACATGCAACTCATTTTATTTTCTATTTCATTAACTTAACACACTCAAAATGGAAGTGTAGCAGCTAAGAGGGTGTAAAAGTAGAAATGTGAAGTTTAAATCATTCGTTTGAGATGGCACTAATGTCCTCGGGGGATGAACAGTGCTTTATAGAAAGTTGCATCATGTCCCTTCCTGATATTGCTATTTTAAGGCTGTATGATTTGGGGGAAAATCTAATTGTGATTTTAAATGTATTTTTTTCCTGGTTTGCACTGCTTGTTTTGCTCATTATAAGCAACTCAAATGCAGAGATTGTTGCATATATTGAAAATCAGGCCACTGTGGAAGACTGAGCAGCTTGCGTGTAAAAGAACACGCTTCACTTTGAAACATGCAGTGCATGTGTTTAATTAAATCACAATCTTTGTGATTTCATGATCTCACTAAGCCATTTTGCAGCTTATTTCCATTGATCATGCAGCCCTAGTTGTAGGGCTGGGTAAAAATATAGATTTCCCATCCAAATAAATCGCAATAATCTTTGCGCTTTGTTACTTTTGAAATGAAACAATGTCTCAGATTTCAAATTATGCCAGTTTTATTACGAAATTCAAAAAATAAAGTTTTGCCGCTGTTTAATGTGGCGTGAAAGATCGCTGTAGCACCTCAGTTCAAAAGAAGTGGCACTTGAACTGATTATCTTCTGCTTTACTAGTTACAACACAAAATAAACATGAATGAACATCAGAAGGTATGTTAAAAGATAGAGTACAACTTACCGAAATCAGTATCGTCTCATGTCATCGTTCAAAGACATCAATAAAACAGCTTGTAAACAATGTCACGTAATGTCACATTTACATGAAAATGGAAACAGACCATCTTCAGACTAAAACTTATGGAATTCAAGTCGATTCGTCATACCATTCTTTAATAACGGGGGAATTCATTTTACGCTTTGCAAAAATAGATGTAAGGCTGTATCTCCGCAATGCTTTATCATATTCAGACTAAACTTGGTCCATGTCATCATAAGCATGACCTGAGGTTACATGCTGCGTTTCGGCGCAGCACTACTGGTCTGGAGATATGAAAAATGGCTATTTTTGCTTCTGAACTTCTGAACGATTTGGCCAAAAATCACAAAACTGGTCTCTTTAGATTCGGTGCAGCATGCCGAGTCAAACAATTCCCAATTTTCCGATATCAGCCATTTTGAATTTGGTTGTGAAATGCTATATTTTACGAACACATTGGTGTATCATTATTATGGCATATCATGTTGGCATGACTTATCGTGCCTTCTATGTGCTTGGCCCCTTAATGGCTGCTTGCAGCTATATTTTTATACTGTAATTGACTGCATAAAGTTGAGTATTCCTTCAGCATTGTCTTAGAGCAGTGGTTCTCAACCTTTATTCCCAGTGGGCCACACTGTGCAAAATCAACAAATACTACAAGAAATTCTTCTTTGTTTCACAGTGTGTTTTTGTTTCACAGTGTGTTGAAATGGCTGGCAGTGTGACTTCTTCATATCAAAATGAAACTCTTGTTCAGTAAACTCACGTTACACAATCCCCTGATGTACAGTGTGTCACAGAAAATGAGAACAATGTATTCCACCAAATAAAAACTAATTTACTGACATTAGCATTACAGTAATCAGATAATAATGCTCAATGAACATACACAAAATAAATACAAGCACTTTACTATTTAACTCTGGATGTAAATTCTCTTCAGCAGCATCTTAACAGTCACCAAACAATGACAGAATGTTTTATTGGCCACAGACGAACCTAATAAGCAAATGTTACTCAACTTTTTTTTACAAACAAAGTTGAGTGCATTGTAATTACAATCTCTGACGATATCAAGCATTCTGTCACGTCGGAATCCCTCGCGCAGCAGCCGTGGGTGAGTCAATGCGGTTATTTTATCAATTTAAAATACAAGTACATCAAACAAACACATCGAATTCACATGTCTTTTGACATTGTAGGTTTTGCATATGCCAAGTACTTTACTACAGAGCAAACAAAGGCTGCCCATCTCGCTCATTGACAACAAACTGATTCTTCCATTCTTCTTACTTTCGCTGCTGATGCTACGACTCTTCTTGTTTGCAATGTGTTCCTTCATTGGTATGTTCCTCATTTCGTTTTTCTACTCTAATAGCAAATTTGTCCATTTTGATCCCTAAATTTGCAAAAATAATGGCTACTATTGGAATTCTGCCAAATCAAGCGCTTGCAAGTGTTTGTTCATCAGTATATACACTGCGTTCCAAATTATTATGCAATTGACATATCAGTAAGATTTCAGTACAATAAACATTCAGATTTGAGTTTTTCTAAGAAAATGTTTGTTTGTTTATTTATCCATGTCTTTTTAGATAACTGGTATCAATCTCAGACAAAATAATTTGCCAGATCTATGGAAACCCTACTTAGAGGCTTTTCCACATTATTAAGCAAGTCACAGTTCTCATGCAATATGGAGAGGAAGAAAGATCTTTCTGAAGATGAAAAGCATGAAATGGTGCAATGTTGTGCAAAAGGCATGAAAACAATTAATATTGTGTGAAACTGAATGGAGATTATCAAATTATCATAAGATTTGTGAGTGATTCAGAGCACAGCAGAACTCGGTCAGATAAAGGCTTATTAATGAAAGTTCTGTCAAAAAAAAAAAATTGTATTAAAAGGGCAGCTATAAAAAAAAGCCAGCGTTGAGCAGCAAACAGGTATTTGAAGCTGCTGGTGTCTCTGGAGTCTTGAGAACCTCACCATGCAGGCTGGCAGTTGTGCGTAAAGATGCATTTTAGACACCACTAACCAAACCTAACAAAGAGAAACATTTACAGTGGGTGTAGAAATACATTTTCAAACAGTTTTATTGCTGTGGTGTTTTTTTGCAGCATGGGATAGTGCATAGTGCATTGTACAAAAGTGCATTGTACTATGCGCTATCCTCCTTTTTATACCATAGCTGAAAATGGCCAGTTATGAACTCCACATATCTTGCAAAAGTCATTTAAATACTCTCCATCTCACTTCCCAATAATCCAGCCCAAATCATCACCCGCCAGCTCCTTGCTGACGTCACAGTCTTGTTGGAACATGGTGGCCATTCACCAACCATCCAGAAATCCATCCATTTAGACCATCCATTGTAGTACGGCATTACTCAGTGAATAAATCTATTTAAAAATGAGTCTTCATGTATTTCTAAACCCACTGTAAATGTTTCTCTTTGTGAGGTTTGGTTTGGAGTGGCTAAAATGCATCTTTACACACAACTGCCAGCCTGAATGGAGAGCTTATTGAGACTCCAGAGACACCAGCAGCTTCAAATACCTGTTTGCTGCTCAACACTGGCTTTTTTTTATAGCTGCCCTTTTAATGCAGTTAATTTTTTATTAGTCAATTTTATTAGTCAATAAGACTTTATCTGACTGAGTTCTGCTGTGCTCTAAATCACTCACAAATCTTATGATAATTCGATAATCTCCATTCAGTTTCACACAATATTAGTTGTTTTCATGCCTTTTGCACAACATTGCACCATTTCATGCTTTTCATCTTCAGAAAGATCTTTTTCCTCCCATATTGCATGAGAACTGTGACTTGCTTAATAATGTGGAAAAGCCTCTAAGTAGGGTTTCCATAGATCTGGCAAATTATTTTGTCTGAGATTGATACCAGTTATCTAAAAAGACATGGATAAATAAACAAACAAACATTTTCTTAGAAAAACAAAAATCTGTATGTTTATTGTACAGAAATCTTACTGATTTGTCTCTTGCATAATAATTTGGAATGCAGTGTATTAGGTCTGCGCATGTCTGAAAATAATATATGATCACCAAAATGATTTTATATGACAAAAAAACATTATAGTTCAAACAAATATTAATTTACTCCATTTTAATTTAATTTAAAAACAAAAATAAATTGTAAAACTGGAATTTATTTTTTAAATGTGGTCGGCATATTGTGGGCCGCATTTGAGTTTGGGTCCATATGAAGCAGAACCCCTGATGCAAACATCGCTGTCAGAGGGTATTCACCATTGAAAATCCTTCATGATTTTTACAAATTTTGACTCAAATGCTCAGTAGGACAACAGAAGCTTCCAGCAGGCAAGAGCTCGGAGCCGGTCTGCTCACGAGTGCAGTCATGCTGTATAATTCAGCACGCCTGAGGGAGAGGGAATGCCACGCTCCAGACATATGGACGCACAGACACAGTTTGGGTGTGCATCAGATGACTCACTTGCTCCTGCTCTGTGTGGTGACGTCACATGCTTCGAGTTAGGAAACATCAAGGTGATCCAGAAGGCGAATCAGAACCTGCTGTTATTGGGCTCAGTGTCTGTCACTGTAGTTTTTAGTGTGCAGTACGCAGCAAAGACGAGTTCAGCCTCAGGGTGACAACAGAAGGCTTGTTAAAGAACTTGTTGCCCACTGGCTTGATTAAGCCATGCGTGTCACGTGATGCTGCCTTCAGGGAGAGCTGGGGATTTCTGAGCCCTTAAAATGACCCAGAAACAAGGACAGTATGCATCAACAGATTGGCTTAGAGTGATTCTTAAAATTATAATCTGGGACGCTGCTGTAATGAGTGCAGAGTGTGTTGCCGCTACAAGGCCCATGTGTGGTTGGGTCTCTGTTTTTGGTTAAAACATACCTGACTGTCTCAGTCATTTCAGCACAAACTTTACATGCCGAATGTTTTGGGATTTTAAAAACGGTCTGTTAATAAAAAAGAACAATTTCCAAAGTCTACAGTGTGTACTTGGTAAACAGTATAAAGTGCAAACAAAAACTCTCACACCCCATGTAATATTTAGCCTACACCACAACCACCTCCGTTTACGGAAGTAGAAGTTTTGACATTTTCAGTCAGGCTTCATATTCATATTTATAACCAGCCAGAAGTCACGTAGATCTCACCAGCGGTGTCGTTACCTGTCCTAATTCGACTCTACAGTAACCCTTAAGGTGAGTGGCTGATCATAACATTTCGATTTCATCGCTTTGATTGGCTGCTTCTGATGCTGGGTGGTTTTATATTGTGACTCACTGGTGGTTTTATTTGGTAATCTGATGTACTGTTTCTGATGATGATAATAGTGATTGTGATCTTGTATTGTGTTACTGTATTGACAAGATATGCATTAAATACCTGTATTAATATTACATTAATTTGTTTATTTTATATTAATATTTAATACTTTGTAAAGATTAAAATAAACTAAACTAAACTAAAACAATGGCATGAAGCTTTTAAGTATCTCACAATTAAGCAAACATTGCATTTAAGTAATTATTAATAGCATATAAAGTAAGTAATAAAGAGCTTTTTCCCGAAACTTTCATCGTCTGCATGCTTGAGTACAATATTGTTAGTAAGATTCTTTTTTTTTTTTTTTTTTTTTTTTATCAAAAGTGACAGTAAAGACAATTATAAAGTTACAAAAGATTTCTATTTCAAATAATTGCTGTTTTTTTTTTTCATTTTCTATTCACAGAATCCTTTAAATGATCAGTTTCCACACAAATATTGTGCAGCGCAACTGTTTTCAACACTGATAATAATCAGAAATGTTTCTTGAGCATCAAATCAGCATATTAGAATGATTTCTGAAGGATCATGTGACACTGAAGACTGGAGTAATGATGCTGAAAATTCAGCTTTGATCACAGGAATAAATTACATTTTAACCTATATTTAAATGAAACAATTATTTTAAATTGTAATTATGTCATAATATTACTGTTCGTACTGTATTTTTATCATATAAATGTAGCCTTGGTGAACACTATAGACTTTCAGAAACATTCAAAAGTCTTACCAGCCCCAGACTTTTGAACGGTGTTATAGCTTTACACACTTTGCTTGAGGTCAGATGTCCTGGCGTAATCAGTTACGATATGGGTTGACATATTCAAATTTACAGTGTGTTACAACTCATCAGATAAGATATACCATAGACTTGCATTGTCAGACAGACACGGGCCCTCACGGTTTGTGATGGCTTCTGGCAGCTGTGTCTTCTGTAAACAGTCTGAGAAAATGCCTTTGGAATCAGTTGTGTTTTGTGATGTTAACTGAAGTTATGTTCTGCTGCGCCTATAAGCAGTATTTGTGTTCATAACCGCCTTTTGTCTGTGTGCATGTAGGATCAGGCACGAGCCCAGGCAGAGTTATTGAGGAGACAGGAGGAGCTGGAGAGAAAAGCCGCCGAGCTGGACCGCAGGGAGAGAGAGATGCAGTCTCTCAGCGCATCAGGAGGTGAGTTTTTGGCCTTGTGTCAAGCCTGGTCCATGCTGTACAGCTTATTCTGCTCAGAAACTGCTCACACAGGAAGCTACTGACTTAGAAACCTTACAAATACCACACTGACCAACCGTCACATCTCTTCGTGCAAATCTAGTGCCAGTCCAGAGCAAGTACGTTACATTGTGTCAACAAACAAACTATTTGCAAAATCAGATACTACAATGCTGGGTTAAAAACAACCCAGCGCTGGGTCAAAATTGGACAAACCCAGCGTTGGGTTGTTTTTACCTGGCTGGTTGGGTTAAATATTTGACCCAGCATGCTGGATTGCTTTATTAAACTCAACTATTGATTTAAAATCACTATATTAAAATCACAAAATAATGTGTACATGTGTATGTGAGTGAAAATGTGCAGAAAAGAATGACAACTCAATTATACAGCTTATACCACTGGATGAAATTGCTTTTTAAAAGTTAAATATTTAATAACAAATTTGACCATATTTCACTTATTTTTTCTCACGTCAACGAACAAAAAGCACAAAGTCCAAAACTCGCTACAGCCAAAAAAAGTTCTCTTTCCTCTCTGCTTCGATTAGTTTCCTTCTGTTTTTCACATATATTAGAGTACAGAGTTCTAAAAACATCTTTTAACATCCAAATTAATAATATTCAGTATTATAATGAATAAAAATCAGTTTATTTATGCGAGATATGCTGACTGACATCTCATCTCTGTATATTGCATTAAATAAAATGATTTACAACACTGTAAAGACTTTACAGACAAAATAAAATGTATATAAACACTTTTTAACAAAGTAAAGCACCAATTCGGTGGCATTGAGATCTGCTCTCTCTTGACGAGGATGCAAAACCTCTGCGCTCTGTGTAACCTATCAGCTGGGTTGCTGTAGTAAACTAAATTCCCCGATATACTTAAAACGAAATTGAAGAACGAAACTGATGTGACATCATTTCGAACAAAATCAGGCCGAAACTAAACTCAGTTGGAGTTTGTTTTGGAAGTTCGAAACAGCTTGCTAAAGTGAACTTTCTGGAAAAGTTGGCTGGTCCTTTAACCGTCACTCTCAGCAGTGTGGGCGGCGACAGATGTTCAACTACAGTATATCGCTGCTCGCGTATTTCGAACTTCGTTTTACCCCTAAAAGAAGAACGAAAAAGAACTTCGCTTCAAGTATATCGGGGCCTTAAGCCACTGCTGGGTTGTTGCATCGGACAGCGCGTGGAGGAGGGGTGTATTGTTCAGTGAGATTGACCAGCATCTAACCCAGTGGCTGAGTTACACAAAAACTACCCAACCATGGGAAAAATAACCCAACAAAATGACCCAACAGGCTCAACGCAGCAACTGGGTGGAAAAAACAACCCAGTGTCTATTAGAATGTAGTAACCAGGGTTGCCAGGTTTTCACAACAAAACCCGCCGAATTGTCCCTTCGCCTGCAGTTTGATTGACAGGCGATCTAACCAATCATAACGCCGAATCTGCCATTTTGTCCGACAGAGCCGTCAGGGGAGTTAGTAGATCAATGTTGGTGGATTTGAACTTGAAAAATGATGTGTACTAATGTCTTTCTGTGGTTGAAATGTGGTTCATTCATGTTATTTGATGATATAAATGAACTAGTAAGAAGAGATGATCGGTTCATGAGCCGCTTGAACTGAGGCACTACAGCGATCTGTCCTGACACATTAAAGAGCCACAAAACGGTATTTATTGTTTAAATTTCTTTAAAAATTACAAAATTTGAGGTTTGAGACTTTAATTTCAAAAGTAACCTGCTCTGTCTTGTCTGTCGATACGTTTTCAGTGTCCTCTTTGCTCCGTGTATTTTTTACTGTGTAAGAACTTGATTTGTGGCGTGAGAGCGGCATGGCTTGTCGGACATAGCAACAGTAACTAAAGGAGGCGGGTCTTTGCGAATGGTCAATTGCTTCTCAAAAATAGCCCAAAACTACCCCAATCGTGTTTCAGGGGGGTAAAATCTGCGTAAAAATTCGCAGGTGCTAAATATCATGTTATTTTGGGTCACTTCAACCCGTGGACATGAAAAACAGCCTGCGGCAACAGTGTTAAAGTAGCCCAATTCTGTGGGAAAACGCGGGAAAACTTGGTTGTAGCAGTTCCATAGATATTCTGTATCATCATAGCACATATAGCGTCTGAACTGAAGCGCTCTCAAGTGCCCACGCTACTGTTCAAAAGTTTGAAGTTTTTGTCTTTAATTGATCAAAAGTGACAGTAAAGACATTTATAATATTACAAAAGATTTTTTTTTCAAATTAATGCTGTTCTTTTGAACTTCATATTCTTCAAAGAATCCTTAAAAACAAAAATATGAAACGGCACATCTGTTTTCAACACTGATAATAATAAGAAAAGTTTCTTGAGCAGCAAATCAGCTGAAAATTCAGCTTTGCCAGCACAGTTATTTTTACACAACATATGGGGCAGGTTAGATTTATATATCCACAATTCAGCATAAAATCTGATTGAGGATGTGTTCAGGTTTGGTTCGGGTCAAACGAACTCTGGTGCATTTGCTTTTTTAATGTGGTTCATTTGAATACGTGTAAACACTGCCATCTGAACCCTGGTGTGCACCAAACAAGCGGACCGAGACCCCTGAAAAGGTGGGTCTCGATCCACTTCCAAACGAAATCTGGTGCGGTTCGACTGAAATAATAATGCAGCATGGAACAAAGACATCTAAACGAACCTAAAACAGGATGTGATGTCACACGATGCAACCACTAACAAGCACAGAATACTCAAGCATATCTGGTGATTTAGATTCGGTCTTAAACTGGCAGTGTGAATGCCAAGCTAACCAGGACTAAATTTATCTTTTCTTTTTGGTTCAGAACTAAAGAACCAAGAGAACCGAACTGCAAGTTTGCGGCTTATTCTAACCAAAAATTGCATGAAAGTCGCCATGAGTTACAAGTTACATTATCATTCTGTTGCAGTTGTACCCCAGTTAACCACCTCTTTTCATTGTGCTCATGTTGCATCATCCTCCTCTTTCTTTCTATTTTTAATTCTTTTTTTCCTGTTTGGTTCCCGTTTCTAAGGCAGGAAAAACAACTGGCCGCCTCTTCCAGAGAAGTTTCCGGTGGGTCCGTGTTTCTATCATGACATATCGGTGGACATACCTGTGGAGTTCCAGAAAACCGTCAAGATCATGTACTATCTCTGGATGTGTGAGTGTCCCTCGACCAATCCCATAATGCCAGCAGTCCAAAAAAAGCTGCCAAACTGAAACCAAACATTAAGCCTATGAAGGCCGGACAACAGAGGCCATTTACTTATACAGTAGGAGTCTTAATGGTACAGTAACATAAACTAGGAACATATTTATTAGGAGCTTTGAGTAGCATTATTTTTTTTTAAAGATGATTTTAAAGGATTAGTTCATTTCAGAATTCAAATTTCCTGATAATTTACTCACCCCCATGTCATTTAAGATGTTTTTGTCTTTATTTCTTCAGTCAAAAAGAAATGAAGGTTTTTGAGGAAAACATTCCAGGATTTTTCTCCATATAGTGGACTTCACTGGGGTTCAACGGGTTGAAGGTCCAAATGTCAGTTTCAGTGCAGCTTCAAAGAGCTCTACATGATCCCAGACGAGGAATAAGAGTCTTATCTAGAGAAATCATCTGTCATTTTATAATAAAAATGAAAAATGTATATACTTTAACCATAAATGTACGTCTTGCTCTGCCACGCATTACGTAATCATGTTGGAAAGGTCACGTGGAAGAAACTCATTTTCTCCATTTACTCATTTTTCTTGACTTAGTCTTCACACATTTGCTTTTTAGACACTGGATCGGTACTTCCGCCTCATCACGCGTGACCTTTCCAACGTGATTATGTAATGCGTGGCACATCACAGAGCAGTGCAAGACGTACATTTGTGGTTAAAGAGTACATAATTTTACTTTTTTTTTTCCTTAGAAAATGAACAATCATTTCTCTAGATACAACCCTTATTCCTCGTCTGGGATCATGTAGAGCTCTTTGAAGCTGCTCTGAAACTGACATTTGGACCTTCAACCCGTTGAACCCCAGTGAAGTCCACTATATGGAGAAAAATCCTGGAATGTTTTCCTCAAAAACCTTCATTTCTTTTCAACTGAAGAAAGAAAGACATGAACATCTTTTATGACATGGGGGTGAGTAAATTATCAGGAAATTTGAATACTGAAGTGAACTAATGCTTTAACTGGCTGTTAATTCAGAGGGTGTGCATTAGTGTTTACTCACATGATGAGTTGTGCTGATGAGTTTTATCCGTGTCTGTTTGGGAAGGTTTTTGGTATGAATAATATGGTAATATGGTAATAATAGTGTTAAGACTTCTGGGAAATGAAATGAACTTAATAGACTTCAGGATTGTTTGTGCCTCCCAGAGAATCTGACTTCTATTTGATGAGTTTCATACTGGAGGAGATCAGTCACATGGTATTAGACAAGCAAGGGAGGGGCGGGGCCACCATGCATCATGTGATTTGAGGTATCATGTGACTGGTATCATCAGACTAGACTTTAAGTTTGGCCTGACCTTGTTGTGTAGGAATTTGGGAGGGAATTGGGCAGAGACAGAGAGGGACCGGAGTTATTTGTGCAGTAAATGTGGTGAAAGAACCGTAAGGTATTTTCTCTCTCTGGTATGACACTGCCAAATTCCACACCAAAACTGCAGTTGACTCTGAGACTGAAAGCATTTTCCATGAATAGGGTGCAACTTGAGCTCCGCATCATGTTCTTTACCAATAATCCCATTATTTTTTTTTATTTGCAAACCTCATACAAAAGAAATACAAAATAAAATAGTTTAGATAAATGTTTAGTTTGACCCCCCCCCCCCCCCCCGAGGTTTACAGTCCGTATTTTCTGAAGGTTATACTTCACAAAAAAACAAAACGAATGGTATTGGTGGAAAATGCTTAGATGTGCAATTTGATTCCAGCAGGAGGATTCCCTGTGAATGATGGGTGGTGAATACACTGTGGCTCTGCTTTAGATTATATAAATGATTGAACAGTCTGGTTTTGAGCTCAACTATTAATGGAGCAACTTCTGAGTGACTCTGAAGAGGTTTTGAAATGATTCTGTTAATATAACAGAGATGGTGGATGTTTAGACCACTTGAATTATTAACAGGTTCTTGGATAAAACATTCATAAAAATTATAAATGAATTGAGCAGTTAAAGGGTTAGTTCACCCAAAAATGAAAATAATGTCATTAATTACTCGCCCTCATGTTGTTCCACACCTGTAAGACCTTCGTTCATCTTCAGAACACAAATTAAAGGTGCCCTAGAATTAAAAATTGAATTTACCTTGGCATAGTTGAATAACAAGAATTCAGTACATGTAAATGACATACAGTGAGTCTCAAACACCATTGTTTCCTCCTTCTTGTGTAAATCTCATTTGTTTAAAAGACCTCCAAAGAACAGGTGGATCTCAACATAACACCGACTGTTACGTAACTGTCGGGATCATTAATATGTACGCCCCCATTATTTCCATATTCCAGCCCATGTTCAAGGCATTAGACAAGGGCAGCCAGTATTAACGTCTGGATCTGTGCACAGGTGAATCATCAGACTAGGTAAGCAAGCAAGGACAATAGCGAAAAATAGCAGATGGACCAATAATAACTGACATGATCCATGATATCATGATATTTTTAGTGATGTTTGTAAATTGTCTTTCTAAATGTTTCGTTAACATGTTGCTAATGTACTGTTAAATGTGGTTAAAGTTACCATCGTTTATTACTGTATTCACGGTCAAAATAGAGTCGTCGCTATTTTCATTTTTAAACACTTGCAGTCTGTATAATGCATAAACACAACTTCATTCTTTATAAATCTCTTCAACAGTGTGTAATGTTAGCTTTAGCCACAGAGCACTATCAAACTCGTTCAGAATCAAATATAAACATCCAAATAAATACCATACTTACGTGATTAGACATGCTGCATGACAAACACTTTGTAAAGATCCATTTGGAGGGTTATATTAGCTGTGTGAACTGTGTTTATGCTGTTTAAGGCAAGCGCGAGCTCCGGGGGCGGCGAGCACGATAATTTAAAGGGGCCGCAGCCTGAATCGGCGCATATTTAATGATGCCCCAAAATAGGCAGTTAAAAAAATGAATTAAAAAAAATCTATGGGGTATTTTGAGCTGAAACTTCACAGACACATTCAGGGGACACCTTAGACTTATATTACATCTTTTGAAAACACGTTCTACGGCACCTTTAAGATATTTTGATGAAATCTGAGAGATTTCTGTCCCTCCAGTGACCGCTATTCGACTACCACTCTGACGCTTCAAAGAGTTGATAAGGAGAGCGTAAAACTAATCCATGTGAATCAAGCGGTTTAGTCCAAATTTTCTGAAGAGACTCGATCACTTTATATGATAAACAGATTGAATTTAGACTTCCACTCCCCTCATTTGTGAAGGCTGATTATGGAGGGACAGAAATATATCAGATTTCATCAAAAATATCTTAATTTGTGTTTTCAAGATGAACGAATCTCTTACGGGCATGAGGGTGAGCAATAAATGACAGAATTTTAATTTTTGGGTGAACTAACACTTTAATTTTTTTCACTCTAGTTTGTTTATTTTATTTTAAACATTGTTTAAGGTTGCTAAATTGTCATTATGTTTTTTAGAATTTATTTTTTTATCAATTTAGTCAGTTTTAATCACTTTTTTATTTTTATTTTTTTTAAACAAGAAACAAAACAGAGCTTTATAGTGAGTTTTTTTTTTTCTCCTACACTATGGGTGATGTTTCCTTCATGGTCTCTTCTCTCATGTTACTCTCTTCCAGTCCACACGGGGACGCTGTTTGCAAATATATTCGGCTGTTTGTCGTGGTTCTGTGTGGATGCATCGAGGGGAGTGGATTTTGGTCTGGCTATGCTCTGGTTTATGCTGTTTACACCCTGTTCATTTGTCTGCTGGTACAGACCCCTGTATGGAGCATTCAGGTACACACACACACACACACACACACACACACACTGTACCTTTTTACGGAGAATTCAGATTGTAACCGTTTTCTCTTTCTCCCTCTGAAGGAGTGACAGCTCTTTTAGGTTCTTTGTGTTCTTCTTCGTCTATATCTGCCAGTTTGGTGTCCATGTGCTGCAAGCCATTGGCATTGCAGGCTGGGGAGCCAGGTGAGAAAACACATTAGACTGCAAATAGATTCCAGTCTATTTTTTAAATGCTTTCTAAACCCCCAAAATTAACAATTTTAAAACTTCTAACAGTGAATACATAAAAACCTACTGTGACCACAGACTGTATAGAGCTATTTCTTCAAACATAGTGACTGAATCGGATTGTTTACAGCTACACTTGAATTTATACTTGGTCATAATTCTTCACTTGATAATTTGTCATTTACTTTGTTCAGATGACATGCGTGACATAAATGGATGACATGCCGATTTTAATGAAAAAAAAAAAAAATCCCCCATAAATGGGAAAAATGCCTTTGAAAATATGCAAATGTTTATCGTTACTAAAAAAAATGTTAATTTCAGACACAGGCACTTTCTTTATATGGTTTCATCATAGACTATGTGATATAATGACTGATTCTTTGTGTGTGTGTGTGTAGTGGCTGGATCTCTGCGCTGACCGGGCTGAACACGAGTATTCCCGTCGGCATCATCATGATCCTGATCGCTGCCCTCTTCACCGCGTCGGCTGTCATGTCTCTCATCATGTTTAAAAAGGTGATTCACCTTAAACACAAAATTCATGTCATATAAATATATTTGCTTCACCTCAAATGCACCCATTAACAGTGTTGTTATTGTTCACTAAGTTTATACTTAAACTTACACAAAAATAAACTAAAATAATATAAAATAAGTTGAAGTACCAAAAGTGAGACTGAAATTAAATTAAATAAGTTTAATTGAAATTAAAAAACCAATATAAAATCACAAACTTAAACTAAATGGAAATAAAATTAATAAATAAAATTAAGATATATAAAAATAAAAGCTGAATATATAAAAATAAAACATTTAAAAATGTTAAATTAAAATGAAAACTGTAAATGATAAATAAAAGCTAATACAAAATGTTAAAATAAAATGCAAATTAAAATGAAAACTAAACATATAAAAATAAAATCTAATTCAAAATGTTAGTTAAATAGAAATTAAACCAATATAAAATCTCTAAAACTAAACTAAATGGAGATTAAATGAATGCATAAATAAAATTAATAAAAAAAAAACTAATTCAAAATGTTAAATCAAAATGAAAAATGAAAATAATGAATAAAAGCTAATTCAAAATGTTAAAATAAAATGCTAATTAAAATGAGAACTTAAGTTAAATAGAAATTAAACCAATATAAAATCACAAAAACTAAATTGAAATAAAATGAATAAATAAATGAATGAATAAAATGAAGATATAAAAAATGAAAGCTGAAAATACAAAATAAAACTAATTCAAAATGTTAAATCAAAATGAAAACTGAAAATAATAAAAAGCAAAATGTTAATAAAATGCAAAATAAAAATGAACTTAAGTTAAATAGAAATTAAACCAATATAATATCACTAAAACTAAACTAAATTGAAATAAAATTAATAAATAAAATAAAGATATAAAAATTCAAAAATGTTAAATTAAAATGAAAACTGAAAATAATAAATAAAATCTAATTCAAAATGTTAAAATAAAATGCAAATTAAAATAAAACTGAACGTATAAAAATGAAATCTAATTCAAAAAGTTAAATTAAAATGAAAACAAAAAAATAACTATAAAATCTAATTCAAAATGTTAAAATAAAATGAAAACAAAAAATATATAAATAAAATCTAATTCAAAATGTTAATAAATAGAATAATAACACAACCATAACCAAAGTGAACATCAGTCAAATTGTAGGAGTTGTTATTGGTTTTCCAGTTCAGTCCTTCATTTCTCTTCATTTTTAGCCAGGTTAGTTGTTTCAAGTATAATATAGACGTATATAGATACAACTGTATATATATTATAAGTATACAGACGTTATTTCCAGTAGAATCAAACGTCTGTGTGTTTATTTGCAGGTCCATGCGCTGTACCGAACCACCGGCGCCAGTTTCGAGAAGGCGCAGCAGGAGTTCGCCACCGGCGTCATGGCCAACAAGACAGTTCAGACCGCCGCCGCTAACGCCGCCTCCACTGCTGCCCGGGGAGCCTTCAAAGAGCAGATCTGATTGGTTCAGAGAACTTCAAGTCCACCCACGCTACTCCGACCCCGCCCTCCTCATTCCTCCTAATGTCCTTACAGCCATTCGTCAGCGCTGACTGGCTGTTCAAGACCACACCCACTCTCATTGACTTAATGCACTCCTGTGACTGACTGAGACCCCGCCCACAGCTCCTCCCCTCCTGTCAATCGGCAGGTGTGCTGACCTGTTCTTTAGTTGGAGTGTGTGTGTGGAGCGCCTGTGTGTGTTAAACAGCCTAAAGAGTCACTTTATATGTTCACATCACTGTTGGGTGTTTGTCCTTGTTAAACAACAGGAAGTGATGTCATCAAATGTCCTTTTATGGGATCCAAGGAAAAAAGAATGGTTATGCCCTCACAGGTCTGTCTTACCGATCATCTCCGCTTAAACAAACACTCGTAAGATGAGCGATCTCACACAGTTACGCAAGTCCAGGTCACATTTAATCTCAAATTCAAAATTCACTCCATTTTGGTGACAATTAAGCATTTAAATCCATTTCTTCGCATTACTGAAACTGGATTTTGGGGTATAATATGACCTTTTCTTAGCGAGATTCACCCAACTATCCTGCAAATGAGCCATCAGTACATGAAGACGCCCATCAGATGTGACCGTAAACGCTCCACACGCAACTCAGAGGGTCTCTTCACCTGTAAATATATAAATATATATATACAAACCTGTATGATGACATAAAGTATTGACTGATTTTAAACATATGAATGATTCTGAGGCTTTCTGGTTTCTTTTGTCTTTCTAATAGAGTTGTTTTGGAATGGAAACTAATTCTTAAAAGTGTGAACCACTCAGGATACGTTCCTGCACATGCATGGGAAGCTTGCCGGGCCGTGGATCATCATCTCTCCCAGTCTAAACTGGAAAACACTTTTAAAATCACAATTAAAATCTTTGCATCACGCCCCAAAACCGCATATCGCTAACGACAAGTCTAATTTATCCTGCGGATGTGTGTAAGACTGTGCCGTGCTGGGCCGTCCCGAGGTTGGATCCTTAATCGTGTTCTGAATCATTGTCTGTGTAGTTTGTTTTCCTCTATTTTTATTGACTGGAGCAGAGAACCTTGTAGCCTTGGTTACTGTCGCCAAGAGACAGCCAAGTTTTGCGATTATGGGATATGTATCAAGATGCAAATTGATCTTGATCTTAACCTTTCAGCAACACTCTCGGTGTGTGTGTGTATGTGTGTGAGAACAAACTGTGTGTTCATCACCTGTTTTCAGTATTGAGTTTGCATCAGCTTTGGTTTGAAGTCCGACACATTTTGCTTTAAAGGAATAGTCCAACAAAAATGATTCTTAGGTGAGCTATTCCTTTTATTTCAATATGTTCCTTATTAGTGTTGTCAATTTTAAAGGATTAGTCCACTTTTAAATAAACTTTTCCTTATAATTTACTCACCCCCATGTCATCCAAGATATTAATCTCTCTTTTTTTCGTCAGTTGAAAAGAAATTAAGGTTTTTGATGAAAACATTCCAGGATTTTTCTCCTTATAGTGGACTTCAATGGACTCCAAACGGTCAAAAATACAGTTTCAGTGCAGCTTCAAAGGGCTTTAAACGATACCAGACGAGGAATAAGAGTCTAATCTAGCGAAACGATCGGTCATTTTCGAAAAAAATACAACTGTATATACTTTATGAACACAAAATATCGCCTTGAACGTACTTCCGGTTTCTGCATTCTTCAAAACGCTTATGCTTAATGTTCTTCCCTATTTAACTTACGGAAAAAAACTAAACTGGTGCCGCATTCGTTCCATAAGTAGAATAGGGAAGGCATAGGACATACAGCGTAAGCTTTTTGAAGAATGCGGAAACCGGAAGTACGTTCAAGGCGATATTTTGTGTTTGTAAAGCATATACAGTTTTATTTTCTTTCGAAAATGGCTGATGGTTTCTCTAGATAAGACCCTTATTTCTCGTCTGGTATCGTTTAAAGCCCTTTGAAGCTGCACTGAAACTGTAATTTGGACTTTCAACTGTCTGGAGTCCATTGAAGTCCACTATATGGAGAAAAATCCTGGAATGTTTTCATCAAAAACCTTAATTTCTTTTCGACTGATGAAAGAAAGACATGAACATCTTGGATGACATGGGGGTGAGTAAATTATCAGGAAACGTTTTTTTTTTTAAAAGTGGACTAATCCTTTAAAAAATATGACGGTTTGAGGGCTTCTGAGCTGATTCATAAACACCTTTGATTGGCCATTTTGTTCACGCGCTCATCTGGTATGTCTGTGATTGGCTACAATGATCAACGCTTCACAAATATGTTGTAAATAGTCATCAGTGACGCTCTTCACGGAGCGCTTGGACCGATATACACGGAAGCGTTTGAAAGCGAGCTTCTCTCAGCGGACCGTTACTGCTTTCAAATTCAAACGATCCCGCTTTCTAAACGCTTTCAAATTCAAACGCTCCCGCGCGTTGATCATTGTAGCCAATCACAGATATACTTGATGAGCGCGTGAATACAAAGGCCAATCAGAGGTGTTTACGAATCAGCTCAACAACAGCACTCAAACCGTCAATTTTCAGTATCTACTTGTTATCGCGGTCGGTACTTTTGACAACACTATTCCTTATTTTGTTTAAAATCTTATGGAGTGTCATTTTCATTCATGTACGGTTCTCTGAATGTGTGTGAGTTACAGCAAGTCGTTCTTCCTTTTATAAATAAATTTCAACAAATGGCACCTGAATGTTCCTCTATTTTGTTTTTGAAATGCTTTCATTTAAAACCGAAAAAAAAACCCCACAAGAATCTGTTGGGAGCGCGAGACGACAGATACTGACGTGACCTCTTGTGTGTGATGCAATGGATCGTGGCTTTAAGCTGTCTTTTTTAAATTAGTGATGTTAGCTAACTTAGTTGAAACACTGATACGTGAGAAATGAATTGAAGAAAATCCATCACTGGTTGTACTACTACTACTCTGACATTATTTAAAACAGACTCGAGGGATGTTTGTATATTTTGTATAACTAAAGGAACGGTGGCCTGTCGTCCTGAATTTCATTGTACTGTACAAATGCACTCCTGTCTCGCTCCTTTAGTCGCATGTTGAGTAGTTTGAGTTTTGTATATTTATTGTATTAACACAAAAATAAAATAAAAAAACTACATAACCCATGTGTCTCATTTATTATGTATTAGTTTTCATTTCTGTTGCATGGCTGGTGCTCTTGGATGTCTTCAGTAATACTTTTGTATATCTGAAACAATGGAAGGAGGTTGATTATTCATTAAAGAGCGCTGATTTATGACCTGGAGAAAAAATTAAATGATACATAAATCTTTCAGTTTGTAACTTTAGCTTTAAATGATTGTTAATAATAATACTAATAGTAATGGTATTAAAATACATATTTTTTCAGATGATTAGGCAGGTTATACACATCAATAGACATTTTTATTTAGGCTATCCATTTAACTCAATCACATACTAAACTATGAATTGTTAAGTCATAAAAAAAATGTGATCTGTTAAAAGGGTCCTTGATCCCTTTTTTAACTTTAGTTAGTGTGTAATGTTGCTGTTTGATCATAAACAACATCTGCAAAGTTATGACGCTCAAAGTTCAATGCAAAGAGAGATATTTTCTTTTACAGAAATCACTTTTTAAGGACGACAACAAATGGCTGGTAGGGATTACAACAAGCTTCTTCCAAACTTATCCACTAACCATTCAGAAACGTCCAGTTTTATTCTAAAAGTTGTAACTTCTTCCTCTCCATCAGTGTCGACTCCGGTTTGAACAATGTAAGGCTGAACACCGTTACTGACAATCCTCATTTTGTCTGCCTGAGACTCTCCAGCTTTGTTGTTGTTGAGCAACCGAAGCGCGAGCTGTTAAAGCTCCGCCCTCTTCTGGAAAGGGGGTGGGAGCAGCAGCTCATTTGCATTTAAAGGGACACACACAAAAACGGTGTGTTTTTGTTCACACCCAAATAGGGGCAAATTTGACAAGCTATAATAATTGATCTGTGGGGGATTTTGAGCTGAAACTTCACAGACACATTCTGGAGACACCAGAGACTTATCTTGTAAAAGGGGCATTATAGGTCCCCTTTATCATTAGAAAAAGAGCATATTTGCAATTTAAAATGCATCTCCTTAGCTTTTGGAACTTGTTGACCTCACATTTCTCTTGAATAAATGGATGTTAATCAATAATAATCTTTCAATGACCCCTGCCCATCCTGAACAATCAATCTAAAGCTATACCTTATATTGTTCTTGCAGTATTCATGCAATACACTCAAAAACTACAGCAAATGTGATCATAAAAACTAAAGACCTGATTTAATATTAGGCAAAGCTTCAAAATCTTCTTTGAGGAGTACAGAAACAAGCATATTTATATTCAAAATATTAGAAATGCTGTTGCACAATCATCTAATTTTGAATGTTTCCTACTTGTTTTTTTATATTGGAATTTTATATAAACACCGTAAAGATTAAAATTCAGTAAAAAAAAAAAAAAAAAAAAAATCAGATAAACTGAGGTTAAAAAAACATTACATGGTCCCTAACTTATCACCGGTTTCGTCCTCCAGAGGGCGCGCGCTCGATGGCTCAGAAAGCAGACGTTTTCTTTGTCTTATTGCAGACATTTGTACACTATAAAGTAGAATCGTTTAGATCTATTAACTCAAAATATTAAAATATCAAAAAGATGTTATAAGTTAAAGTATTCAGTATATGAAAGATATGACTGCACACTCACTTGCAAAAAGTTTTATTCACCAACGTTTCGGCACAAAGCCTTTGTCAAGGTATAATTTCGCTCAGAATCAAGAGAGCATAAATAGCATAAACAATCATTAACAGGTGCATACAATTAATCCCAATTAAATATACAATCAATCAATTAAACATTCTAAAAAAACGTTGTCAAATATACATGACAAGAATAAATACATAACATCATTCAACATTTGTCATATACATAACATCATTCAACGACAGTAGTTCATAAAGCAACGAGAATATTTTTGGTGTGCCAAAAAAAAACAAAATAACGACTTATTTAGTGATGGCCGATTTCAAAACACTGATTCAGGAAGCATCGGAGCACAAATGAATCAGTGTATCGAATCATAATTCGGATCGCGTATCAAATCACGTGACTTTGGCGCTCTGAACAGCTGATTCAACACGCTGATTCATAAATCTTCCTGAAGCAGTTTTTTGAAATTGGCCATCACTATATAAGTCGTTATTTTATTTTTTATTTTTTTTGGCGCACCAAAAAATATTCTCGTCGCTTAATAATATTAATACTGAACCACTGTACTCACATGAACTGATTTAAATATGTTTTAGTACATTAATGGATCTTGAGAGAGGAAATGTCATTGCTCCATATGCAGGCCTCACCGAGCCATCGGATTTCAACAAAAATATCTAAATTTGCGTTCCAAAGATTAATGAAGGTCTTACGGGTGTAGAACGACATGAGGGTGAGTAATTAATGACAGAATTTTAATTTTTGGGTGAACTAACCCTTTAAAATATGTCATTGTTTTGTCTCAAGATGCACACCATGTTTTTTTCTAAGGCATGTTTAGCTACTTAAATTTAATTTAAGACCTAATCCTGGATTAATCTAAACCCTGACAGTGAAACCAGGCCTGAGAAATGTTAATAACCACCGACTTGAAAAATACACAAAGATTATTTAGACATAGGCTATCATAAGTGACCGCTAATACATCAGGACTAAAACAAATACCCCTTTCTCTCAGTAGAGGGCGATACTTCACCAGTATTCAGAATTCAAGAGTATTTAGATCGAAAAAGCTTAATTTTACATTTATATTTACATTTATTCAAATTTTTACACACTCCCAAAGCTGAGAAAAGACATTTTAAAAACTGATTAGAACTTTATTTTTCATATGTATAAGTGTATGTAGACCAAAACAGCCTCATTTTACATTTACATTAAATTTGATCTATTCAGGTTTTACACCCACCCAAAGTTGAGTAGGCCTAAAGCTGAACTAAGAAATTATATTATTAAAATAATTATTATGTTGTATTTTTTAAAAAATGACTTGCTTAGGCATTGAAATGATTCTATTATTATTTAAGTAAACCCCCTCTATATCGATACTAGGACACAGAAATAAAAACAGCAAAAGGGAAAAGTTTTCCCGCAGAATTTGACTGTAAAATGAGTCACACCTTTCTTACCTGCGCGATCACGTGATCGCTGAGGAATGAGTTGCAGTCTTGGAGTGTGTCGGTTCAAAAAGGAAAGGAAGAAAAAAAAAGAAAAGAAAGAAAGAAAGCCTCCATCCCCGTGTGTGTATAATGGGTCTGTAGGAGTAAAGCTTCTCCTCGCCCGACCTGTTTTTCCAGTTTGATTGAGGACACTCACACAGAAGAGCTCTTCCACACTGACACGGAGCGAACATGGAGCAATAAAACACACCAAACACCTTCAGAGGATCCACACAAGTCCATTTGAGATCGGTAAGTCATGTTTGAGTGTTTAAACACGCTTTTAAGGGGTTTGTGTTCTTGTAAACGGTGTTGTTGAAGGTGTGTCACACCTGAGTTCCTCTACCTGTGTGTTTGGATGCACAACAGCAGAGAAACTCATCCTCATATGCCTGTTTGTAAAGATTTATCGGTAGAACACGTGTTTAAACTGTTTAAAGTGTCTTCGATGATTCTTAGGTTTAATAAAGAAGACCTTTGGCTGTAGTTGCGGTAAAGTTTCATTATATGATCGAGGTCAGCATTGGCATCATATGAAGGAGTGAAGTATAGGTTGGTAATATTTTTCTTCTGCATATGAGAATGATTATAAACAAAATGTCGGATTTTGTGTGACATTTGTGCACTAAAAGTACAGTTTGTTTACAATTTACTGTGATTGCTCCATCGATTATGCACTTATCAAACATACTTGTACATACATGTTTAGTCTAAGTGTGAAAGCAATTCATTTTTACATGTTTATTGTACACATTTAAATCTAAACCTAAAAGGCGCCCGCTTACTTTTGTTTGTGTTGGGCTCTGTTGGACCCCAAATGTAAAGAATATGAAGTGAATTTCAGCCTCTGGGAGTAATAACACCCCAAACTGTCCTGTAGTCAGAAATCAGATCTCTTGTTTTTCTCGAAAGGTCTGTGTCTTTCATGGTAGAAGATTTAATTTCATGTGTTTCTGTAAGTCAATTTTTCCGTCATGTCAAGTCAGATGAGCAGGTATCATAGTGTAGATTCGACTGATATGTGTCGATACTGATTTATTGCGGATCAAGTAGACCGATAACCGATATTTTGAACCTATATATATATAATATGTCTGGTGTAAAAATGAAAATTAATTTCAAAATTAAGAATAACAAGGGCTCTGACAAAAACTTTCATTTAAACATATCTTTAAATTTGAGAACTGTTAATAATAACATTAATATTATTAATAATAAGAGCACCCAACAGCATTTCTAAATATTTTGTAAACAACAAGAAGCAACAAATGATTTTTGTCAGAGGCGGCTGCATCAGAGCCAAAAAGCGCATTTCAAAATTGAATTATTTTATCGGCAAACCGGTTTTGAAAGTGACCGATACCGATAACCATAAAAATGCTTAATAGAGGCGCCGATAATCGGTTTACCCCTAGACTAGAGCACAACTAAAATTGGTAAATTAGTGTCGTTTAAAACAATATAATGAGTCCAAATTGACTTTATAATTAAAAAAAAAAAATGGTACATGTGAAATTGTTACATTTTGCGGTAATATTACTGCGCTGCAAAAAATTATTTTCATTATTTGTTATCACAACATTTTTTATTTGTCAAATCAACTTCAATAATTAATCTGGTTCAGAAAACAACATAATATTTTGAGTTTCTGTTGATTAAACCAATCGCCTTCATTGTATTAACTCAAATTTTTAATTTAAATTAATTTAAACTCAATTTTAAGGCAACCAGGAAACTTACTTTCTTTTTTAAGTTAAACCAACAATTCTTTTTTACAGAGGAGTTTGCTGATTATTATACACTATAAAAATGCTGGGTTAAAAAACAACCCAAGTTGGGTTGAAAATGGTGAAACCCAGCGACTGAGTTGTTTTAACCCAGCGGTTGGGTTAAATGTTTGCCCAACCTGCTGGGTAGTTTTATTTAACTCATCTATTGTTTAAAAATGACTGTATTTCTTGCTTAAAATGAATCCAAAATATGTTGGAAATTAACAAGTTAAAAGAATAATAATTAAACAATAAACATTTATTAAATTTCTTATTAATAAATCTTCACCTTTTGATTATTATTGTTGCCTCCAGTAATTATGTGTATGATTTTGGGTTCATTTTAAGCCAGCAATACAGTAATTTTTAAACAATAGATGAGTTAAATAAAACTGCCCAGCACGTTGAGCAAACATTTAACCCAACCGCTGGGTTTGTCCATTTTCAACCCAAATTGGGTTGTTTTTAACCCAGCATTTTTTAGAGTGTAATAATCAGTATTTTCACCATCTTGGATTTCCAGGCCTTAAAAATTCACGTTCAATGCATACAATCTTAATTCATATTTCTCCATATAGCTTATTATGAATGCAGTCTCTCTACAATGTCATTACAAAAGTCTGGCAAAGGTGAGGACATTCATTGGTAAATTCATATTAATGAGAAAGCGCTCATATGTTGTGAACCCAGCAGACAGTAAGTTTGTGGTCCTGAATGAACGGTGGGTGTGAAGCATCACTGGGGGGTTGCAGTGGGTTTCTCTCTCTCTCTCTCTGATGAATGAATGAATCTCCTTTGAGAAAGTCTGGACATGTTTCGACTTGATTGCTGTTCTTTTGAAATGTCTATTATTCTGCTGTATGTGGGTTAAATTTATGTGCCTCATTGCTGTAAAGAGCTGTGTTACTCACAGAACTGGTTTATTCTGTGTCCAGAAGGACTGGAAACACTGAGTGGGTGCGGTTTCTGTTCAATTACAATAACAATATGAACCTTTATTGCGTGCTAGTTTTGGAGATGTAGCAGATAAACGCATAAAAGCAGATTTTTTTGTCATTTTATATGTCAGAATAATAGATATATTAGTAGGTAAACTGTTTTCACATGCATCAAACTATTTATTAAAGGGATAGTTCACCCAAAAATGAAAATTCTGTCATCATTTACTCACCCTCAAGTTGTTCCAAACCTGTATACATTTCTTTATGTTGAACACAAAGGAAGATATTTTGAAGAATGTGGGAAACTGAACTGTTCTGGGGCACCATTGACTTCCATAGTATTTTTTTTTCTACTATGGAAGTCTAAAGCAGCCTGGATACAAACTTTCTTCTAAATATCTTCATTTGTGTTCAACAGAACAAAGAAATTTATACAGGTTTAGAACAGTTTGAGCAAATGATGACACGATTTTCATTTTTGGGTGAACTATCCCTTTAAGTTTTTTTCCCCTGTATGTTGACTCTTAAAGGTCCCGTTCTTTGTGATCCCATGTTTCAAACTTTAGTTAGTGTGTAATGTTGTTGTTAGAGTATAAATAAAATCTGTAAAATTTTAAAGCTCAAAGTTCAATGCCAAGCGAGATATTTTATTTAACAGAAGTCGCCTACATCGAACGGCCAGTTTGGACTACATCCCTCTACTTCCTTCTTTAATGACGTCACTAAACAGTTTTTTGACTAACCTCCGCCCACAGGAATACACAAGAGTTGCGTTTGTAGAGTGTGTTTGTCGCCATGTCGTCGAAACGCTGTTATTTTCATCCCGCAGTCCAATCACCGGGTCTGATTCCGGCTCAAATTGATAGGGTAAAATTAAAGACATGTTTACAATAACACTGAGCGCGTGCATCTCCACGTTATGGTAAGAGGCGTGACCTTTCCGGGCAAGATGCGCTAAGCTGCTGTCGAATCACAACACAGGAACCGCTGGCACAATCAGAACTCGTTATGTATTTCTGAAGGAGGGACTTCATAGAACAAGGAAGTCATCAGCCCGTTTTTATGACAGTGGAAACAGCGGTATACAGATAAGTAAATTATGTGAAAAATACTGTGTTTTTTACACGCGAAACATGAACACATGTTATATTGCACACTATAAACACAATCAAAGCTTCAAAAAACCACGAAAAACGGGACCTTTAAAATAATGATGATGATACTAGAGATGCACGGATTTTGCTGATCATGCAATAATTTTATGGCTGATAACTAGTATGATGCTGATATTATTACAGCATGAAATAGGCTTACTTTAATGTTATTGTATTATATAAATGTTATTTTAGATTTAGCATTAGAATTTAGCATCATTAAATTATAGTTAATTGTTACATTAGCCCATATAATGGTGTATAACAAGTATGTACTACAGTATATCTTTTTACAGTATAATTCTGATCTAATTTTACATGCATCAAGTAAAATCTAGTTTCAAAAACATTAATATATGGTAGAAAAGATGCATAACTCAATATGTTTTATTTTAGTATCATTGATATACTATTATAGTTTTTATTGATATTTTGAATTAGTTTTTATTTTTTCAGTAATTTTCAGTAATTTTGTTGTTTTTGTATTTTTTTATAGTTTTTATTAATTTGTATTTTAGTTTATTTTAGTACGTCAAGTTAAATAAAAATGAGAAGTAGAAGTGTAGCTGAAATAAAATAAGTTAGTTTTTATATTTTATTTAATTTCTTTTAATGTTTTTATATTATATCAACAACTGAAAATGATTATTTAGTTTTAGCTAACTTAAAAAAAGATTTACATAGAACACATGATGGTTAGTTGTGGCATTCTGTGATTTAAATATTTTTGTATAATGATTTCTAAACTTAATTGTGTGTTCATCTTGATGGATTGTTTTGTGTTGTAATGGACTACTTTTCCTAGCAGATGCTTTAAGCTAATCTATCTGTAAGATAATAAACTCAGATCAATATTTATGTGCATTTATATGAGTATTTGGTAATTAGTTGTTTAATAAGTAGGATAATACACAGTTATCCAGTCATTATTGTAAAAAAATCCTTCAGGGTGATATCATGGGCATTAAAGGGATAGTTCACCCAAAAATGAAAATTCTGTCATCATTTACTCACCCTCATGTTGTTCAAATCTGTATAATTTTCTTTGTTCTGTTGAACACAAATGAAGATATTTTGAAGAATGTGGGAAACTGAACAGTTTTGGGGCACCATTGACTTCCATAGTAGTTTTTTCCTAGTATGGAAGTCAATGGTGCCCCAAAGTGGCCTGGATACAAACTTTTTTCAAATTCATATCTTCCTTTGTGTTCAGCAGAACAAAGAAAATTATACATATTTTGAACATGAGGGTGAGTAAATGATTTTTGGGTGAACTATCCCTTTAATGTTTGAAGCTGGTGTCATAACAGATGTCAGTAGACTGGGAAGTTATTAAAATGAGTGGTTCATTCATAAATCCTTAAAATCTTACCTTCATGCTGTGGAAATACAAACGGAAGACAGAATACAATGAGTGCAGCGCTGAAAAGGGGTGGGGCTACATAAGGCCTATATAGAGTGCAACAGTTCCTGACCCCCCTTTTTTAATCATTTTACATTAATTTTCCCCATAGGGATTTTTAAAAAGTCTTTGTTAAAGCATTATAAGCCATGAGCCAAGCCAATCAGATACACAGCACTACAAACTTTGATTTGAAGCAACAAAAAAAAAAAATCAAAAATTGGACTACAAGACTGTGAACTTAACGGTTTTAGTGATGGAAAGAACTACAATCCCATGAAGCATTGCAAGTTAGTGTTCGAAATCAATTTCCAATGGAGAAGTTTTTACTTCTAGAACCCGGCTGCTGAACTCTAGACCCGTGCAGCGCTAAATTAGATCATCAGGCGTGATTCTTGAATTCCGTGTAGTTAATTTGTAGGTTAAATGCATCATTGAAACCACTTCACACAAGTTTAGTTAGTTGTGACTCAAACATCAAGTGCATGGTTTATGCATGCGGCATCTGTCCCGGAAGACCCCCATCCTCACACATCTCCTGTTTCTGTACTCCTCTAGTCTTTCTCTAATGGAGGATACTGTTACCCATACTGCTTTAGCAGGTATGAGAGGCCAAACACATGTAGTGGAGTGTAACATGACTCAATTGTGTTTCTGTAGGAAGACGTGGGAAAAGTTCACAGTTCTCTGTAAAGTGTTGGTAAACAGTGTTCTTTAGCGTTGAAGACTTCATATATATATATATATATATATATATGGAATCAGATTTTACTCTTAATGCATTTTCCGGATCATATTTTCACAAAGAAACAAAAGGTTGTGTTAGTAATTTTCAAGTCAATTTCTGATTGATAACATCAAGTCCCATGCACTGTTTAAAAAAAAAAAAATAAATAAAAGTCCACCTATTTCAACTTAAAAACTTTAGTTTTAAAAAGTTTAGTTACTGCCTCAATTTTTTAACTATCAAATTGGCTTAAATTAAATTTAAAATCGAACTGAATCTCATAGAACTTATAAAAAAAGTTGAAATTGCCTGAATTATTATGAGTTAAAATAATGTAAAAGCATACGTTGCTATGACTTATTTTTCTCTTTCTCCTGAGGGCGTCTGATATCTAATTTGATATGGATTTTTAAATGTTACGCTAATATCAATATCAAGCAACACTGTAAAAAAAATGGCTGTTGCAAATGGTTATCACAACTTAAATTTCAGTATTAGAATAAATAATAATGTGTTGCTTTAACTTAAAGTAAGTGTTTGTGCTGCCTTAAAATTTTATGTTTAGTCAACTTGGATATTTGAGTTATCTCAACAAAAAATGCAAAATTTTTTTTACAGTGAAACAAGCTGAATGATTAGAGTTGCAAAATTCCTAAAAGTAGCTATTTATTTTGCATGCTTTTTCACTCAAAAATGTGGTATATTATATCGATATTGCCGTTGGTAAATGTTTCAGAACTGACCAAATAAAGAGCTCAGTGATCTGATGATGTTAAATACGTCCAGAGAGTAAATAATCATAGTCATATCTACTAATTTAAGACCACTAAATATAGACATTTAGGGCTTAAATCAAAAAAAAATTTTATGTTATGGCCTATAATTGATATGATAGCCAATAAAATATGTTTTATCTCCAAAAACCTCAGGTCTTGTACCTGCTACAAATGAAAGCAGCCATCAAAATGTTGCAACAATCAGCAGAAATTTTGAATAACTAGAAATTGAAAATGAATATTATGGCATATAAAGAGCGAATCCCTGATGATATGCTTCCAGTATCTATTGATTAATGTCTTGTATTTCTGCTCACCTCCTTATGTCGCTTCTTTTCTGAGCGCACATATTTTTACTTTTTTTTACTTTTGTCAAAGTATTTTTTAGTGGACAGTTATTTAAAGAACGACCGCAACTGTCTTAATCTTAATCAAATCAAGTGTCACGTTTCCCCGTTAAGTCACTCAACAGTATAAATTCAGTTTAGTGCATAATAAGGGCTAATATTTGTCTAAGAAAGTAGCAGAGAGTTGTAAACATGCCAAGGGCTCGAACTGATTCAAGATGTTTCCATTGGACTTTCTTGTGGCCACTCTAGTGAAAGGGCTGATGGGTATACTGACAGGATGATGTACTTTAAAAAAATAAAGTTTGTAAGATGCATTGGTGCATGCATGAACCACAATGCAAAGATGTGAGGAGGTTTTGGTGGTGTGTGTTGGACTCCGTCAGGGTGAAATTTATGCTTTAGAAAAGAAATCTTACAAATCAGATCTCTTTAATATTTCCATTGCTTCTTCCAGATTAGTAAATGTTTTAAATTAGCCTCAGATGTTCCTCCCGAGAAAGCTTAATGTGCCTAATAAAAGTCAATCAGACATTTCTAACCAAATTCTCATTTATTTTGGTGAATTCAGCATCTGTTGTGTATTATAATGCACATGATGACACGTTCAGGTTTTTGAGAGTCTCAATCATGTTTCTGTTTAGCTTGTTCTAGTAAAATCGTCTTTCCTCCAACACAACACAAGCAAATCGCTCACCAGAAATGAATGGCCATGACTCCAGGATTTGAATTATCTGACTTGTAAAGCAAATGGGTGAGAATTTGAATCTAGTGAATTGCAAAACTGATTTGCACAAGGCATCTTGGGAAAGTTTCCCTGAGTCACTCTTTCTTAGATCCATGCAGTGTGTGAAATGCTCATTCGAAAGCGTATTAAACAATTATTTACACACATTAATTAACACGGAAATCTATTTCATAACACACAGTCTATAAAACTAAGATCTTTGCTTGGAATATATTCAGGAAGTATTTGCATATTCTGCTGTTTATCAGCATGTTTTTTTTTTTTTTTGTCTTTTAATTAAGTTTTTGTGTGCTTCCTATTGTAACTTCTGCTGTTAAAGTTGTTTGTTGCAAGAAATAAGTTCTAGCAGGTTGGCAAAGAAACCATTGTGATGCTTAAACCTCAATTGAAACTAATTTTTGTGTAAGTAGTTGGTATAATAATTGTTAGTCACATTAAATTCAGTGTGCCTATTTATGTAAGAATGGGTTTTTATCAAATTCCCTTTCAGGAAAGTCGTTTCAATTGGCGGCCACCTTGATAAAACCTCAGGGAAGCTATTTTCTATAATCTACTTAAATACAGAACAAAATCTCCAAAATGTTCAGTATTACATTTAAAGAACATTTTGCATTTTAAAATCCCCAATAAAATCTGCTAACATTAGCTATATGTGCAATTTTGGGATTTTTGCATAAAAATGTTGGAAACTAGGGATGTCAATTTACATAAATTTTTGTTTAAATTAGCGATCAATTAATAGATTAATCTTTAACCTTAAAGGGTTAGTTCACCCAAAAATGAAAATTACTCGCCCTCATGTCGTTCCACACCCGTAAGATCTTCATTCATCTTCAGAACGCAAATTAAGATATTTTTGATGAAATCCGAGAGGTTTATGACTCCATAGACGGCAATATAACCAACACTTTCAAGGTCCAAGAAAGACATCGTTAAAACATCATGTGACTGCAGTGGTTCAACCTTAATGTTATGAAGTGACGAGAATACTTTCTGTGCGCAAAAACAAACCAAAAATAGCGACTTTATTCAACAATCTCTTCTCTTTCCTGTCATTATCCTTGCGCGGGTGACGCAGTGAAGCCTTCCGTGTTTACGTCCGAATACCGGCTCAGTATTGGCCAAAGCTGGTCATGTGACCAGCACGACGCATGCTTGTGATGCTGACGCAGGAGACGGCCAATAATGAGTCGGCGGTCTGACACAGAACCTGGAAGATCTGGATGTAAACAACATATGAGAATGACAGAAGAGAGGATATTGTTGAATAAAGTCATTATTTTTGTTTTGTTTTTGTGCACAGAATGTATTCTCGTCTCTTCATAACATTAAGGTTGAACCACTGCAGTCACATGATGTTTTAACGATGTCTTTCTGGCCCTTGGAAGTGTTGGTTATATTGCTGTCTATAGACTCATATACCTCTCAGATTTCATCAAAAATATCTTAATTTGGGTTATAAAGATGAACGAAGGTCTTGCGGGTTTGAAAAACATGAGGGTGAGTAATTATTAATTACAGAAATTTCATTTTTGGGTGAACTAACCCTTTAACCTCTTAAATCCAAAGTGTGTGTGTGTGTGTGTGTGTGTGTTGGGGTTGCTACTAAGTTATCATGTTACTTAACCACTTGCTTAACTAATGTATGTAAACGCATTGTTTTAGAGGATTATTACAGAAATCTCACTTGTTTAATTTATGTGTGACTGACATTACATTATTAGTTTTCTATGTAAAAGCTGTATAATCCAAATGGCTGGAAATGTTATATGTGATTTCCATCTTCAATGATGTCAGGCATTTAAGTTCACAAATGCATAAATTCAAAATTTAGGCCTAAATATTTTCTGAAATCGGTCCTGATGGCAGTGAGATGTCGGCAGAAGCCGCTTTATCTCTCCTCTCAGCTTGCACAACAGCAGGTGATCGTGATCTCAAAGGGATCCCTGTGTTTTCTCCTTCCCTTTATTTCTCGAGCCCATCCCCCATGTGAAAGAGTTACCATAGCGCGGCCCTGGGCGAGACTTTCAAAACTGTTTCCCGAGACCAGAAGCACCTGGTCGCTCATATATTCACATTACTGCAGACCTACAGAAGGTCTTTGTGGGCGTGGGTGGCGGTTTTGTCTCTTGAATGGGAATCTTTGTTCTCATCATCACGGGATTGTGAGTATGTGATGACGTGTAATCATTCGCGTCGGAGATCAGGATAGTCGTTTTGTCTCATTCACGGAAAAGGAAAGAGTTGTGGATGGAAATAAGGCTCTGGTGAATTTTTTTTTTCTGCAAAATGCAAAACCCTCAACAAACAAACTCATAGATACAAATATTAGATGGTTTCCATATGAAAAACATACCTTTTAAAAGCCAAAAGTCTCTTATTAAAACATTCCAGAGCTACTTGACATTGAAACGTTGGCATGCATTGAGAACTGACATCAGCTATTGTTAACAGAAAAAAACACATTTTTGAAGTGGATGATATAAATAGTCAGGCAGACGGCTGAGGACTTGATTGTGTGTAAGTGGATATCATCTCACTCACCTAACGTGTTGTTCAGGTATTGTCAGACTGAAGGTATGTTAAACAGTGTGCATGCTGCAGCTAATTTACTCTACATGAAGAGTTTTAATGGTTATACACGTCATCTCTAAATCTGTAAGTTCTAGTTTAACTACGGAGCCCCTCGCATGACAAAAATAGTAAATCATGCATATGATTTAGCAAATCGAGGGAACTAAATAGTGGGGCTGGGTACAAAAAATATCAATTTCTCGATTTTAATCGATTCTCATTTTTACGAACCGATATCGATTCTTAAATCCCAAGAATCGATTAGTCTAGTCTGTTTTCAGTTGATGAATGAGCAGAATATGTAGCGCCTCCCATCCAATAAATCGCAATAAACTTTGTGCTTTGTTACTTTTGATATGAAGCAAAGTCTCAGATTTCAAATGACGTCCATCTTATTATGAGATTCAAAAAATGTTTAATGTGGCGTGACAGATCGCTTTAGCGCCTCAGTTCAAGAGAAGCATGTGATCATCCTCTCCTCCGCTTTAATACCAGTTACAGCGCTAAATAAACATGCATGAACATCTGAAGGTATGTTAAAATATACAGTACATCTTACGGAATCCGTATCGTGTCTCGTGTAATCGCTCAATCAGTGTTTCAACCTCAGAAAGACGTCAGTAAAACAGCTTGTAAACAATGTCACGTCACATTTACCTCAGAAAAACATATTCAGTGACCATAAACTCATTAGTCAGCTAGAAAAGTGAACTCTAGAGAGCAAATATAGATATGCACCGTTACATGTTCATTATAATTTTTTATGTTCTTCAATATTTAATGCATTTTTGAATAAATCAGTTGTGACAGCTGCGATTTAAATGTTTATATTTAAAAAAAAAAAAAAAACTAATTGGAGTAGAAATATGATTTAGGGCTGTCAAACGATTAATCGCATACAAAATAAAAGTTTGAGTTTGCCTAATATATGTGGGTGTACTGCACATAATTATTATGTATATTTAAATACAAACACATTCATGTATATATTTGAGAAATATGTACAAATATATGTATTTTTTTTATATTTTATATAATTTTATATTATATATAAATAAAAAATATTTTGTACATTACATATTTCTCTTAAATATATACATTAATTTGTGTGTATTTATATATACATATTCAGGGCTTGACATTAACTTTTTTGCTCACCAGCCACTGTGGCTAGTGGTTTTCCAAAGTTACTAGCCACTCAGCATTTTCACTGGTCACAATTTTGCTGTTGGGAAATTACATTTTATATGATTAAAGTTGACTTTGGCATGCTTAAATTACTAGATTTTGAGTCATTTTACTTGATTTACAAGATTTAAAACCCTTTCAAACTTACAAATGCAGATTGACTACCCAAATCAAGACTATACATTGTATATATCAGGTATGTATAGTTATTTTTGTTAGGCTATATAAAAAGAACAAAGAATGCAAAATTACAAATAGTAATTAAAAAAAAAAAATCTTTTTTCAGATATGTTTATTTAGCATGTATACATTTAAAAAATTTTGATGTTTGATTAACATTAATGACATGCAGGTATTTATTTGGGTGCTGCTGAATGCATGGACGTCATACACATCCAGTTTTTACCCACCTGTTTACGTCCACTTAAGCCATAGCCGACTGTATTCATGCGAGATAGGCTACTTCACACGATGCATTTTGACATCTGTGTGTGCGTGTATTCAGGCGCAATGAGAACTGATCGCGCGCGACATAGAGAACGCGCACGCGAGCGCTTCTGTTGTGTCATTCAGCGTGATTCCGCCTATCCCGCCTTCACTAACTGCAAGTTAATTGATGAACTCTGAGTGAATTGTAATTTTGTGATACGACGAGCTTGGCTACCTTTCATTTGGCTGTAGGCTGAAATTATATTCAACCTGCCAAAGTGGCTAATGGGAGTGGCTGTCTTACCCGCCACAGCGGAAATCTACCCGCATTTGGCGGGTTGGCGGGTGTTAATGTCAAGCCCTGTACATATTAATTACACACTGTACTCGCACATATATCATGCAAACTCAAACTTTTATTTTGTATGTGATTAATCGCGATTAATCGTTTGACAGCCCTAATATGATTATGTAATTCTAAAACTTATTTATAATAAAAACATAATTTTTGTGTTTGTATATAGATATATAAGTTAATTTAACTTTAAATATTATTATAGTAGTACCAACTGACTCCCATGAGTAATTTACAGCATTCTTTGAGAAATTTTGTTTTCCTCTAGAAAATTTGCCATGTACTGAAACTGAAATACTACATCCAAAATAATCGATATCAAATCAAAATTGTAATCGAATGGAATCGAAAGCATGTGAAAAGTAATCGAATCGAATCGTGAAAATTGTCAATACCCTGCCCTACTAAATAGTAAATCGTGCGCATGGTTTAGCAAATCGAGGGAGCGAAATAGTAAATCATGCGCAGAATTTAGCAAATCGAGGGAACGTAAAAGTAAGTTGTGCACACGATTTAGCAAATCAAGGGAACAAAATAGTAAGTCACGCTCAAATTTAAGAAAGCAAATCAAGGGAACGAATTGGTAAATTGTGCACATGATTTATAAATCAAGGGAATTAATTAGTAAATCATGTGCACAATTTAGTGAATCGAGGGAAGGAAATAGCAAATCAAGGAAGATTTTGATACAGTTGATACAGAATTTCTCATATTCTATATTGAAATAATGCGAGTTATTCATTGTTTAGACTGTTGTAACTGAGCAGGATTGGAAATGTGGCAAAACAGACACAGTTATCCGGTGATTCTGATAATCTCAACATGTCATTGTTTTCAATATGTTATTAGGTACATAATGTGTATTTAATGTGACATCAAGATACTTTTATTTTCCATATAGCATCTCCAAAACCTGAAACAACCACAAATGGTTATTGAAGAGGGTTTTGTCAAATTTAGAGCTTAACACCAAATGTAAGATGTGGCTTGTTAAAAAAAACCTTAATGAAATCCTCCTATTCATCCACTTGAATCTTAGAAGGTTTGTTTCTCTCAGACCTCAGCTTTTCATAGCTAAAAATGTCACCTACTATGGCATTGCATCACATACGCAAAGCACGTCGTGGATAAACATGGGTGTGTGTTTTGCATGATGTGTTTCTTTCTCTTTCCGGGTGTGTGCTCTGTTACGCTCTTTACACAGGTTTGCGGCCGCATCCTGGTGGGTTGTGTGTTTACTTCAGCATTGGTATTAATAGCAGTTCTGTTTTATTAGTTCAACTTTATCTCAGACTTTAGGGTTATTTTTATCTAAAATTACATTCACACATCCAGTTTATCGGCACTTCCTGCTATTTTTGTTGTTGGTAAATGTGTTAAACAATACTTCAGTCATCACTCATTCATGTGATGAAAAGAAGGACAGTCAATAAATATTTAAAGAGGGATGCTTCACTGCTGAATTTTTCCAAATTAATCCCTTATCAAAGATTAACCTTAGATGGCTGGCATCATTGAAGATACTTTAGAGATGCTTGAGCGCTCAGCTGGATCGAGAACACCTCATGTTTCCATAAGACCAGAGGAGGATCATCCTGTGATTGTGGCGCCATTTGCATCTGAGAAATGAAACTCATCAGTCATTAAAGTTATCCCTCTGACTATTTACATTCTTAAACCATGTTCCTGGCCTTATTATGCATTACTCATCAATGCATGCTATTATATATTGCGATATGAAAAAATGACCTGAATAGCTCTATTTGGAAAGAATTAATCATTCTAGGATGATTGGGGTGATTTTGTAGACGAGTGAATACGCATAGAAGATAATGAACAAATTACAAACACAGATAAATATAATAGAAATAAATAGTGCTTTATATTTTTCAGGTAAGACTAACAGTATTCAGGTACAGAAATTAAATTTTCAAATGTAAAATAACACTGCATAGTCTTCACTGTATAAATTAAATATAATTAATCTATGTAAAAACTACAAAAGTGATTTGTCTTTTGCTGTTTGATAAACATTCATGACATAGAAAGCAGCAGGAATATTAGGCTGTTGTCACTTTAAGACCAAAAGTGTGGATCCAAAGTACTGTTAAAGGTGCAATATGTAAAATTTGGGAGGATCTACTGATGGAAATGCAATATAATATACATAACTATGTTTTCAGTGGTAAATAAAGACCTTACATAATGAACTGTTATGTTTTTAGTTCCTTAGATTGAGCCATTTCTATCTACATACACCGCGGGTTCCCTTACATGTCAAATCGTCATTTTTGCGCCGCCATGTTTCTACAGCAGCTCTAAATGGACAAACACTCTACAGAGCGCGTTTAGTCACAATGTTGTTCTTCTAAATCGTTCGTGTTTTTAGAGGCAGTTTGCATCGTCGCTATGTTGAATACGCACAAAGTAGTAGTAGTAGTCGTCTGGTTTATTAGAAGCAGAGACCGTTCTTTGTTAGAAGTAAGAAGAAACCTCATTGCTTAATTGGCTACTCTCTTCTGTCTCGGACGACGACATGTTGGCCAGACGGGCACCGATTTTTACGTCACGCGGACCCTAAGGCTTAACCAAGGCTTTACACATCCGGTTTTCTTTCTCGATTGTTTAGTTCACCTAAGCCATTAGCAACTGTGTTTACGAGGATACTCGATGTTTTACTTGCATTTTTTTTTTTTTTTTTTTTACATGTAGGCCTATGTGTCCGTTCAGGCACAAATAGACATGGAAAAGAACAGCATTCAGGTGTTCACATGCGTCTGCGCGGCTCTGTGTGTGCACGCGCATAGAAAACAGCGTGTTCAGAATTGAGTGTCTGTCATGGATGTGCACATTGTTATTACAATGCTAAAGTGATATATCGTGTAGCCCTTCTTGCTTGCATCATGTATGATTGTTTATTAATGAATTACTTATTGATATTTTTTTAACTGCCTATTTTGGGGCATAATTAGAAATGCGCCGATTCATGCTGCGGCCCCTTTAAATCTTGCGCTCTCTGCCCCTGGAGCTCGCGCTTGCCTTAAACAGCATAAACAAAGTTCACACAACTAATATAACCCTCAAAATGGATCTTTACAAAGTGTTCGTCATGCATACTGCATGCATACGTCGGATTATGTGAGTATTGTATTTATTTGGATGTTTACATTTGATGTTTACATCTGAATGAGTTTGATAGTGCTCCGTGGCTAAAGCTAACATTACACACTGTTGGAGAGATTTATAAAGAATGAAGTTGTGTTTATGAATTATACAGACTGCAGGTGTTTAAAAATGAAAATAGCGACGGCTCTTGTCTCCGTGAATACAGTAAGAAACAATGGTAACTTTAACCACATTTAACAGTACATTAGCAACATGCTAACGAAACATTTAGAAAGACAATTTACAAATATCACTAAAAATATCTTGATATCATGGATCATGTCAGTTATTATTGCTCCATCTGCCATTTTTCGCTATTGTTCTTGCTTGCTTACCTAGTCTGATGATTCAGCTGTGCACAGATCCAGAAGTTAATACTGGCTGCCCTTGTCTAATGCCTTGAACATGGGCTGGCATATGCAAATATTGGGGGTGTACATATTAATGATCCCGACTGTTACGTAACAGTCAGTGTTATTTTGAGATTCGCCTGTTTTTTCAAAGGTCTTTTAAACAAATGAGATTTACACAAGAAGGAGGAAACAATGGTGTTTGAGACTCACTGTATGTCATTTCCATGTACTGAGCTCTTGTTATTCAACTATGCCGAGGTAAATTCAATTTTTAATTCTAGGGCACCTTTAAATAAACCTGACACACTGAAATTAAAGGGTTAGTTCACCCAAAAATGAAATTTCTGTCATTAATTACTCACCCTCATGTCGTTCCACACCTGTAAGACCTTCGTTCATCTTCAGAACACAAATTAAGATATTTTTGATGAAATCCGAGAGGTTTATGACTCCATAGACAGCAATATAATCATCACTTTCAAGGTCCAGAAACGTAGTAAAGACATCGTTAAAATATTCAGCAATATCTTCTCTTCTGTGTCATTCTCATACATTGTTTACATCCAGCGCTTCCAGGTTCTACGTCAGAACAGCTCCTGTGTCATCATCACACGCATGCATCATGCTGGTCACGTGATCAGCTTTGGCCAATACTAAGCCGGCATTCGGACGTAAACCCGGAAGCCTTCAATGTGCTTACTGTGTCATCTGCGTAAGGATAATGACACAGAAGAGAAGAGATTGTTGAATAAAGTCGTTATTTTTCACACAAAAAGTATTCTCGTCTCTTCATAACATTAAAGGTCCCGTTCTTCGTGATCCCATGTTTCAAACTTTAGTTAGTGTGTAATGTTGTTGTTAGAGTATAAATAAAATCTGTAAAATTTTAAAGCTCAAAGTTCAATGCCAAGCGAGATATTTTATTTAACAGAAGTCGCCTACATCGAACGGCCAGTTTGGACTACATCCCTCTACTTCCTTCTTTAATGACGTCACTAAAACAGTTTTTTGACTGACCTCCGCCCACAGGAATACACAAGAGTTGCGTTTGTAGAGTGTGTTTGTCGCCATGTCATCGAAACGCTGTTATTTTCATCCCGCAGTCCAATCACCGGGTCTGATTCCGGCTCAAATTGATAGGGTAAAATTAAAGACATGTTTACAATAACACTGAGCGCGTGCATCTCCACGTTATGGTAAGAGGCGTGACCTTTCCGGGCAAGATGCGCTAAGCTGCTGTCAAATCACAACACAGGAACCGCTGGCACAATCAGAACTCGTTACGTATTTCTGAAGGAGGGACTTCATAGAACAAGGAAGTCATCAGCCCGTTTTTATGACAGTGGAAACAGCGGTATACAGATAAGTAAATTATGTGAAAAATACTGTGTTTTTTTTACACGCGAAACATGAACACATGTTATATTGCACACTATAAACACAATCAAAGCTTCAAAAAACCACGAAAAACGGGACCTTTAAGGTTGAACCACTGCAGTCACATCGACTGTTTTAATGATGTCTTTAGTACCTTTCTGGACCTTGAAAGTGTTGATTATATTGCTGTCTATGGAGTCATAAACCTTTCGGATTTCATCAAAAATATCTTAATTTGTGTTCTGAAGATGAATGAAGATCTTACGGATGTGGAACAACATGAGGGTGAGTAATAAATGATAGAATTTTCATTTTTGGGTGAACTAACCCTTTAAAATGGGCAGTTTCTGCGGTTTGGCTATATTTATTAATTTTATAATTTTTTTTATTTTTTGTTGGATACTGTCGATATTGAAATAAAATGAAAGCATGTGAAAGATTGGTGCACAAACAGTAGCTCAAGTAGGTCAAAAAACGCATGAGCAGAAGAGTTAGTATAATACAATATCAGCAATCACAGACATTCGCATTTGGATGGGATTAGATTACGTTTGCCGAAAAACAGTAGGTAATTTGCTCTGGAATTTTTACTGAGGTTGTGTGAGAAAAACACATGGCAGATTCGGACAGGGTTGAACAAAGTACACCTGTGAAACACAAATTTCTCTAAGGTCTTCCATGGAAACTAGTCCAGTCCGAATAGAGCTTATAGAAGCTTTTCACCACCCAAATAATTCCCCATGGATGAAATTATTTTGCCCAACAATTTATTTTGTTCTCTTTCTTGTTTCACTCTCAAATGCTCTCAAAATGGGTTGCTGTGAGCGCTGTGGACTTTGAGTTTGTTCCATAAAAGTCATTCTGTGTTTTATATTGTGTATTTATAGGCATTTCTGGAGCTCAAACAGTAGAGCATGAAACTGGCAACACAAACGTCATGGTTTTGATCGTCAGAGAATGCATAAAACACTGACAAAACATCTTGAAAATATGTAAAAATGTAAATGTACCACAGTAACACCAGTCAAAATGAGTGCTATTTTTTTTTTTTTAAAGTAAATTATAAAATAATATTATAGTAAGTTAACTTTATATAAAAATTTTACTTTCTTTTACTACTTTTTTTTTTTAAACTGGAAAAACAAATTTGTTTTATAGGAGCTGTGTATATTACATTTTGCCTTATGAAAATGAGTGACATCATCTGACCCACAACCTGACAAAACTGAAATGATATAGTGTGTTTTACTGTCTGTATGGATGCGTGTATAGATGTGGTTTTGTGTGTTTTGTGACTGCTGGTGTAGAATGATGGACAGGGATTATGTGGTGTGCGTGGCGTTTCCTGTAAGTCGAGGGTGGAGCCGCATGTAACGTCAGCTGTTTGTTTTTTTTGACAGAAAGGTTTTTATATTGTATCAGATCAAACATGATGATTATCAGTAAAATATTTTTTCACCAGCAGCACATCGTGTCCTGTAAAGCGTCTCTGTTTCAAAGGCCGACTATGTTTCGTACTCGGTTTTTGTGTACTTCATTTTGTAATTTTCATTGTCATTATGAACACTAGACTTTCTGCAGGATTGAGTAACATGTGAAAACCTGCTGATCACATGGAGAACTAGGAATCCTACTTAGAATGAAAGAGTCGATTAATATTATTATTAATGTATTATTTAACAATATAATTAATAATCATGGAAAAATTAAAACCTTTTCGAGTTTTTCGAGTGAAATATGGAATAGTTTTGTTCAGTTAAAATATTTTATCATCATATTATCATAGTTCACTCTGTTGTTTTCAAAATAGCCTTTATGTATAGTTGAGATCATAAGTTTATGTACACCTTGCTGAATCTGCAAAAAAAAAATAGGGATTGCATTTAGCTTTTTATGTAGTACTGCCATGAATAAGCTATTTTATGTAGTCCACAAGACAAAATAATAGCTGAATTTACACAACTGAAATGGTTCAGAAGTTAACAACCTTGATTCTTGATTCATAGATGCAAACTCCTCACCTTTCAATGAGAACTCGCCTTTTTGAGATCAAAATAGGTCACCAATGGGATTTGCATAGATCCAATGAGAAAGTGTTTTTATGGGGGTACTTGTGAACTTACAAGGGTAAATAAAGAGCTGGTTGTTTCAGTAAGTACTGTACAGTGTTTCCTTTACTCTTTACTTTAAAATTACTATGCCTATTATGGGTAATATTTTATGTATTTGAGGTCTGAGATGTGGCAAACAGTATTGCCATCTAATCAGCCAATATTGTCTTAAATATCCTGCATAGCACTTCGTCTTTTATGACATGACATTTTAACCAAATGTTGATTTTGGTAAAATGTTGCAACAATATGTTAATTTTTTTTTTCATGAAAAATTACAGTTTTGGACATATAGGGTAATAAAAAAAAAACTGCAAATGAGCATGTAAAGCAAATAACTTAAAAAAAAAAAAAAAAAAAAATTTGTGCCCTGCCCCATGCAATGTTCTCACCCTTTTTCCCCTTTTTTACCTGTTTGCATCCCTGTAATACTTTGTCATTTCCTGGATGATCAACAACGGTTTGTGTGTTTTGTTCATTAGTTCCTTGTTTGTCCTGAGCAGTTAAACTGTCTACTGTTCTTGAAACTGGGTCATTTGTGTAAAGTCAGTTATTATTTTGTCTTGTGGTCTATGTAAATATCTGTTACGTGAAAAAGCTTATTTTAAAAGGGTCCTTGATTATGATTTCACTTTTTTAACTTTAGTTAGTGTGTAATGTTGCTGTTTGATCATAAACAACATCTGCAAAGTTACGACGCTCAAAGTTCAATGCAAAGGAGATATTTTCTTTAACAGAAAATAAATCACTTTTTAAGGATTACAACAAACGGCTGGTAGAGACTACAACTAGTCTCTTCCAAATTTATCCACTAACCATTCAGAAACGTCCAGTTTCATTCTAAAAGTTGTAACTTCTTCCTGAGTCTCTCCATCAGTGTCGACTCCAGTTTGAACAATGTAAGGATGAACACTTTCGTCATTTTGGCTGCGTGGAATTCTCCAGCTTTGTTGTTGTTGAGCAACTGAAGGGTGAGCTATTAAAGCTCCGCCCTCTTCTGGAAAGTGAGCAGCTCATTTGCATTTAAAGGGACACACACAAAAACGGTGTGTTTTTGCTCACACTCAAATAGGGGCAAATTTGACAAGCTATAATAAATGATCTGTGGGGGATTTTGAACTGAAACTTCACAGACACATTCTGGGGACACCAGAGACTTATATTACATCTTGTGAAAAGGGGCATTATAGGGCATAATTTGACATGTTGCTGTACGACACGCAAATCTATCGATTATTTGGTCTCTTTGCTGTTTATGTAGCTGTTCAAAAGGGATAGTTCACCCAAAAATGAAAACTCTGTCATCATTTACTCACCCTCAAGTTGTTTCAAACCTGTTTGAACTTCTTTGTTCTGCTGAACACAAAAGAAGACATTTTGAATGAATGTTGGTAACCAAACAGTTTCTGGTCCCCACTGACTTCACAAAAATACTATACAGAATTTTTAATGTAATATTTTTGTCTGTCTGCAGTGGGACTCTCAAGATGAGCGCTCGACAGCGAGGAGGTTCCCAGGGTTCCCTGGATGAGCCGGATGATGAGGTGATGCCCTACAGTGACGATGAGACGGACGAAGAGTTACAGTCAGAAGATGAACTGGAACGTATAGACCAGCTACCAGAACCGGAAACCAGACCCGCACCTGTTGCCGGTGAGTTTGAAGATTGATCTGCGTGGTGTAAAACTCTCCTGTTAGTGCTTGTTTCGTGTTCTTATTTTGTTTTGTCGTTTCTTTTCCTCTCAGAGGCCAATTGGAGCATCCGCGCAAATGACAGGGAATACTGCAAGCGACCCGAGTTTCAGAAAAAGGTCTTTCTGTGCATCAAGAAAAGCAGATACTCTGTAAGTGAAACCTGTAGTGTTCAAAAGTTTCAAATGTTTTTGAAAGAAGTCTCTTCTGCTCACCAAGGCTGGATTTATTAGATCAAAATTACAATAAAACCATAATACTGTGAAATATTATTACAATTTAAAAGAGCTGCTTTCTATGTGAATATGTTAAAATGTAATAAGGGGTTTCAATGGTACGCTCGCTGAAACCCTATTGTAATTGTTAAAATTTCCAAGGATCAGCATTCTCCGCTAAAAGTAATCGGGCAGACCAAAGCGTAAGTCATAGAGACTTGAAACTTTGAGTGTTGGTAGTACTCACACCGTCTACAATGTCACCAAAGCTCGCCCTGATCAACCTGAAGGGGGCGCTACTGTGGTCAAAAGTATGGATTTGCTCGTCGTTCTGGTGAAATTTCTTGGGATTTTGGATTTTTTTTAATCTTTTGTGCACTAGTCCTAGGTTTTTGACCCGATAGGAACCAAACTAGTGCAGTGAGATTCTCTGGAGTCTGGTTGTCAATAATTATTAAAAAAAGTTGAATTTTTGATTCACGGTCACTAAGGGCCGCCAAAACGTGCAAAGTGGGCGGAGCCACTTTTACTAAAATGACTTTAATTTGTGAGCGGAATGAGATATTTTCACCAAACTTGGCACACCTATGTAAGAGCTCATTCTGTGGTCACGTGAAAAAGGACATGATCACTGGCCACTTGGTGGCGCTATAACAGCAAAAAACATGAAAATGGCTGTAACTACTTCACCGTTAGTCCGATTGACTTGAAAATTGGCATGCAGTGTCTTTGTCCAAGGTGCCATGATGGTCTGTGAGGACATTGATGCATCTCAAAAAACATGTCCACCATCGGCCAATGAATTTTGAGCAGCTATCAGACAAGGTTAACGGATGCCGATCGGAATGAAACTCACTGCGTCTGTTTGACTCACGGCCCTAGAGGCCTGTGAGAAATTCAAAATAAATCGGCCACTGGGGGCGCCTTCGCATTTTTCACATGCGTTAAGGATTGTGTAGCGCATAATTTTTCACACACGGCCACGACATTCGTACCACATGATAGAACTCATTCTGAGCAACTTTGCCTCTAGGACCGCCTCTGTCCATCAAAGCGTTCGTTAAATATTGGAGATTATTTTCTCCCAAGGTTTTTTTCTCCATTTAACACCTATTTGCCTTCTATTTGCCACCTGATGTCACCTGTTGGAGTTTGGGTTCCTTGCCGCTGTCGCCTTTGGCTTGCTTAGTTGGGGACACTTGATATTTGACTTGACATTTGATATTCAACAGTATTCTTGACATTTATTCAACAGTGCTTTGATCTGCCTGCATTGACACTATTCTTTAAGAGCTGCTGTGCAGCCAAATTATATACCAGTTATCAATGTAAAGCTGCTTTGACACAATCTGCATTGTAAAAAGCGCTATATAAATAAAGGTGACTTGATTATTTCGAAAAACCAACTTTGGGGAACTAGTCCTAGATTTTTGGCTCAACCTTGATAACTGTTAAAAAGCTTTAAAAAAAATTTATATTTCCTATTGTAAATTGCCTGTATTTGCTGTAAATGGTCTTTTCCATCTATAATTGACTGTTTTGTTGTAGTATATTGATTTAAAAAAAAAAAAGTAGCCTTTCTGAGTAGGAGAGACTTCCTTCAAAAACATTGTAATTATTACAAACATTTGACTGGTACTGTATATGGTAAAGAAGTTTGCTTAAGGGTGCTTAAAGTAAGCTTATAAGAAAGTTTGGTCCCTAAAAGCCTTTGTTCAAGACACTAACCTCTAGAGATTGTCCTGTAAATACTGTAAGTGTTCTCTGCATCTCATAATGATTTCCCACTCCTTACTAACGCTAAATGCCTCACATGCTGGATTTTCCGCCGTTGAGACAACAAACAGTGAGTGTTTTGTGCGGGCAGATGTTTTCATCTTAAACTGCAGAACCATGAAAGTGAATCTATACTTTTTTTTCTATACTTTGACTTTCTTCAAAGGAAGATTAATGTTTAGTTTTCTGGGAAGGATCTCTGTTTAATGTTAATGTCGAACTACATCATTTTTCTTTGACAAATGTTTAATTTTTTTGTCAGATAAATCATGAATCACCTTTGAATTGATGTGAAAAACAACAGCGACAACATCACATAGTTTAGCTTGCTTATTGATTATACTCATAGTTCATAGTTATACTCATAGTGACTTAGCAAACATTGCAAATGGTAAAAAATTTATGTCACTCTCAGTATTACAGTATTACAGTAACGCCACCAGGAAACATCCTGAGAAAAAAAAAAGTGACACGTCATGCATTTAATTCGTAATTCGTCATCGTGCTCTTATCTCTTATGGTGTGTTAAACAACCCTAAAATCCTTCACATGGGCAGATGTGGCTTGGCCTTTATTATGGTCTAAACTGAGAGATTTTATGCTCATATTCTTACATAATTTACTCTTTAAACTCCTCCACTTTGAATGGAGTTGTTGCTTGTTTAAGTTCTGTGGTATGACAATTATCTTAGACTGGAAAAACTAGTCCTTTGGTGTCAAATTGCCTGAGGTTTGCTGTCTGTCGTGAGATCTAAGCAGCGATGTCTGGATTTGTCTTGAGGTTGAAATGTTACCCTACGAGAGCATCCACAGTCAGATTTAGATGTGTTTTGATTTGCATGTATGGAAATCAGTTGGGTTGGGTAACGCTGAGATATTGAGTGAATGGGACTAAAATAGAGAAAGAGTGGAAAAAAAAAAAAAATTGTGACAGAAAAACAGACAAATTAAGTTGAGATGCAGAGACGCATTGAATCAGACTTGAATCTGTAACAGTGCTGCTAGTTGAACCTTATGATTTTTTTTTTTGTTTTTTTAGGGTTTCAAATGTTTTCTTTACCATTCCAGCCTCATATTTCAGAAACCTCATGAGAAAGTGTGCATTATTACACAACTGACAAACTTATTAAAGAGCTTTGGGTTAAATTAGATGGTATTTTTCTTTACAAAGTCTTAAAGTTGGCATTAAAGGGACGTTGCGATCATCTTTTCTTCCCTATTTTGATGTACAGCGCTTCACTTTTTCCACATTTTGTTATGTTACAGCCTTATTCCAAAAAGGATTAAAGTCTTGTCAAAATTTTACAAACAATTTGATTGTAGAAGGCGCCCTTGTCAACGTTGTCGGCATCTTCGATGGGGGCGTAGGCTTGGATGACGTGATCTTGGATAATCGTGGTTGGAATCGGGCAGTAATGATTCGATCGCTGGTGGGCTTCCACCCGACGAGCGCTTCAGCCGCCCTTTTGGACATGACGATGCCGACTCCTCGTGCGTGCTCCGCGTCATGGCCAGAGTAAATGATGGTTTTGCCGTCGTTGACCAACCGGCCACTGCCCGTCCATCTCATTTCGCTTATCCCAAGGATGTCCATTCGGTATACCACCACGGCCGACCGAGCCTGTTGGAGAAGTCTTGCCGCCCAATGTGCCCTATGACGCAGGAGGATCTAAGTTTATTTTATTATTTATGTTTATTTTATAGCAAATTTATTTAAAAAAAAAAAAAAGGAAAAAAAAAAAAATCACACACAGTATTCACAGCCTTTGCTCAATAGTTTGTTGAAGCACCTTTGGCACCAATTACACCCTCAAGTCTTTTTGAGTATTATGCTACAAACCTGGCACACCTATTTTTGGGCAGTTTCTCCTATTCTTTGCAGAACCTCTCAAGCTCCATCAGGTTGGATGGGGAGTGTCGGTGCACAGCCATGTTCAGATCTCTCCTGAGATCGGGTTCAAGTCTGGGTCACTCGAGGACATTCACAGAGTTGTCCTGTAGACGCTCCTTTGTTATCTTGGCTGTGTGCTTAGGGTTGTTTTCCTGTTAGAAGATGAACCTTCACCCCAGTCTGAGGAGCGCTCTGGAGCAGGTTTTCATCAAAGATGTCCTGTACATTGCTGCATTCATCTTTCCCTCGATCCTGACTAGTCTCCTAGTCTCCCAGTTCCTGCCACTGAAAAACATCCCCACAGTATGATGCTGCCACCACCATGCTTCACTGTAGGGCTGGTATTGGCCAGCTGATTGGCCTGGTTTCCTCCAGACATGACGCTTGCTATTCAGGCCAAAGAGTTCAATCTTTGTTTCATCAGACCAGAGAATTTTGTTTGTCATGGTCTGAGAGTCCTCCAGGCTGTCATGTGACTTTTACTGAGGAGTGGCTTCCTTCTGGCCATTCTACCATAGAGTAATCAGGCCTGATTGGTGGAGTGCTGCAGAGATGGTTGTTCTTCTGGAAGGTTCTCCTCTTTCCACAGAGAAACGCTGGAGCTCTGTCAGAGTGACCATTGGGTTCTTGGTCACCTCCCTGACTAAGGGCCTTCTCCCCCGATTGCTCACTCTACGAAGAGTCCTGGTGGATCCAAACTTTTTCCATTTACGGATGATGGAGGCCACTGTGCTCATTGGGACCTTCAATGCTGCAGAAATTTTTCTATACCCTTCGCCAGATCTGTGCCTTGATACAATCCTGTCTCGGAGGTCTGCAGACAATTCCTTGGACTTCATGGCTTGGTTTGTGCTCTGACATGCACCGTTAACTGTGGGACCTTATATAGACAGGTGTGTGCCTTTCCAAATCACGTCCAATCAACTGAATTTACCACAGATGGACTCCAATCAAGTTGGAGAAACATCTCAAGGATGATCAGTGGAAAAAGGATGCACCTGAGCTCAATTTTGTATGTCATGGCAAAGGCTGTGAATGCTTATGAACATGTGATTTATTATATTTATTTATTTATTTTATTTTTTTCCCCGTTTATTTGTAATAAATTTGCAAAGATTTCAAACAAACTTCTTTCACATTGTCATTATGGGGTATTGTTTGAAGAATTTTGAGGGAAATAATCCCTTTTGGAATAATCCTGTAACAACAAAATGTGGAAAAAGTGAAGCGCTGTGAATACTTTCCTGATGCACTGTATATCCGAGTGAAATGGCTTCTCAAACAAGAACAAATGTAGGGCGGGGCTTGAGTTTGTCTGTAGGGTGTTGATTGGATGGTTTTGGTTTGCTATTGGTGGATCTCCTGTGATTGACAGGTTGCCCCGCCATGGCACCAGTAAACATGTCATCAGAGAAGAGATGTTATGTTATTTTGATTAAAGATTGTGAGGGCGCATGAATTAACCTTTTAAACCCGAAGTGTACCTCCGGCGGTACACCACCCCCTGTGAAAAAAAATTCATAATCAAATTACTAAGCAATCACTGACAGGAATAACACAAAACAGTTATAATTTTAAAGCTTAGACACTCATTTTTTTTATGCATTAACTCTTAATGAGTACTGAGCAGTCCCTCTTAACAGGGTGTACCGCTCACAGGCGCCACCTAGCTGCGAAAAAAATATTCATATTTTTCAAAACTACTGCCTTGATAAACACAAAATAGGTGTTATTTGAAAGCTTACAGTCTGAACTTTACTAAGAACCAATTTGATTAACTCCTTAATCAAAGGAGTTATTTGATGATTAAAAAAATGTTTTCATAATTTATGAAATACTGTTTTTGTACTGTGTACTGCAATGAGTCAAAAACATCATACTGCTCAGATAGTCATGTGTCATATGTCATTTGAAAGGTCTCATGGAGTAGAATACAAGAAGCATAATTATTTCAGGCTTTGAATAAACTTGAGCGAGTTTTTGTATGTGAAGTCCCTCAAGACCCATATATTAATCATATATGGATGCAGCATTTACGTCACGTTTTCGCTCGTAACTTCATGAAACATGCTCCAATTATGGAAAATGGAGCATCATTAATTCTCACGATTAAAAAGAGTCCAATGTGTCGATCACGAGATATTCTTCATGGAGGAACTGTTTTTAAAATGCCCATTAGGGGGGTGTCAAGGGCTAAACAAAAAGGCGACAGAGCAAAAATGCCTTCAGGGCTTAAAGGGTTAAAAAAAAATAATGATGTGCACGGAAAAATATTTTATAATAAATACTGCAATATTCCATTAAAAACAAGAACTGTCTGTTTTGATTTCATGGTGACTTTAAAGTTTTGTTTATGTTATTCTACATTCTGCAGGAAATGTTTTATATAAAGTGATTTTAGTACTGGGACCTACATCTGACGTTAAGTGTCTCAAAAGTGATGGTTCACCAATCAGTCCTTGTGGGGTGAGAACCTGCCAATTGTAAGACTTTGAATTTCTTTTAAGGGCAATGCGATCAAGACATACAAATACAACGCCTTGACCTTTCTGCCGCTGAACCTGTACGAGCAGTTTAAGAGGGCGGCCAATCTCTACTTCCTGTGTCTACTTATACTGCAGGTATGGACCAACAAAACACTCTAATAGTTTACCTCACATTTATCACTAATTTTACTACAGGGATGTTGAATGCATGAATCTGATTGGTTGATGAAAGTTCTAAGGTGTGCAATTATTTTCAGGAAAACTTTGCATTTAAAGTGACACACAAAAACGGGGTGTTTTTGCTCACACACAAATAGGGACAAATTTGACAAGCTATAATAAATGATCTGTGGGGTATTTTGAGCTGAAACTTCACAGACACATTCTGGGGACACCAGAGACTTATATCTTGTGAAAGGGGCATTATAGGTCCCCTTTTAGGAAAATTGAAACAACAGGCTCAATCTTGATTTTATGTTGTCAATTTAGGAATATTATAAACTTGTGATATGAATTTCGTCTGTTTTAATGTGTCAGATCATTCCTCAAATCTCTACTCTGCCGTGGTACACCACCCTGGTCCCGTTAGTGTTGGTGTTGGGCATCACTGCCATTAAAGACCTGGTGGACGACCTGGTGAGTCCCTGCACGTGTTTTGTGATGTCACGGTCTGTTGAAAGGCAGACATTAATTGACGGGACGTGATAATGGTTTCTGTCATTTGATATGTCTCTCTCGTTGAAAGGCGCGACACAGGATGGACAAAGAAATCAACAACAGAAAATGTGACGTGCTGCTCAATGGCAGGTGAACACAAAACTTTAATCTGCTATTGAAGTGCTTGAGAATAGTGTTGATGTTTGTCAGTGAAAAGTTTACATAAACATAACATTTTGGCATTAATGCTCAGAGAAAAATTCTCATTTGTCAGATTTGTAGAGACCAGATGGATGAACCTACAAGTTGGTGACGTGGTCAGACTAAAGAAAAATGATTTTATCCCGGTAAGTCCTTGTCACCCATTTTATTTTATTTTATTTTATTTTATTTTATTTTATTTTATTTTATTTTATTTTATTTTATTTTATTTTATTTTATTTTATTTTATTTTATTTTATTTTATTTTATTTTATTATTTTGTTTTATTTTATTTTATTTTATTTTATCTTGCCCAAATGTTTTGCCAAAATCTCAAGAGAGATTCTTATCTGTTGTACAGCTATTAAAAAAAAAAAAAAAAAAAATAAAATAAAATAAAATATAATATATATATATATATATATATATATATATATATATATATATATATATATATATATATATATATATATATATATATATATATATATATATATATATATATATATGTATGTATATATATATATATATATATGTATATATATATATATATATATATATATATATATATATATATATATATATATATATATATATATATATATATATATATATATATATATATATATATATATATATATATATATATGTATATATATATATGTATATATATATATATATATATATGTATATATATATATATATGTGTATATATATATGTGTGTGTGTGTGTGTGTGTGTGTATTAATGTTTTAATTTTAATTCAGATTTTTTTTTAATGCTGATAGTATTATAATATTAGTGAAATGTCCACAGCAATACTCCAGGACTTTTTCCTGTTTTTATGGATCCTAATTATTAAACATTTGATTGTCATTACACACACACCTTGAGTATTCCTTTTCTGTCATGTCAAATTTAAGCTAGCATTTCCTCCATTTTACATTTTTTCAGTTTCTTCATCCCTCCAGTCTCTTCATTCATTCGTCTAAGGTCATTTTTAAGTTCATTTCTCATTTTCACTTGTGTTTTGACCTCATGTAGGCCGATATTCTGTTGTTGTCCAGTTCAAATCCCAACAGTCTGTGTTATGTAGAGACGGCTGAGCTTGACGGGTAAGAAGAAACACCACAGAAACCTCACATTACACAACCATACAGTGATTGTTAGATCAGTTTATTGGATGAATCACGCTATTGCCTGTTTACATGACAGTTTTCCACCTTCAACCCTTTTGTAGTCGTAACTGAGTTGTCCTGGCCATAACCATACAAACATTTCTATGACTTTTTTTTATAACATCAATCCAGTGATTGTTTGAGTTTCATTGATGTGTTTGCTCATTGAGTCATAACAGAAATTGTGTAATGGAGATGTTCTTTACAGTTCAGTCCATTTCAGTTTAGGCTTTCACATTCAATATACTCATAAATCTGTTCCTGGGTTTGTCTGTCTGTGCACTTCTTCATTGTGTGCACATGTTTCTTAAAGGAGGATGAGATGAGATGTTGTCAAATGGCTTTTATTAGTTTAGTTAATTAATCGTTGTTTGATTTTTGTTTTGTTTGCCTAGAGAGACGAATCTGAAGTTTAAGATGGGTCTCAAGGTGACAGACGAACTACTTCAGGAGGAGAATCAGTTGGCTGGATTTAATGGTACGTATGAGAATGTCTGTTTGACAGTGTTTGACAGACTTTGAGACTAAAAACAGATGATTTGTGCACAAATAGTTTCAGGATTGTGAATGCGGGCTCTCGTGTTCACATGTGTTGGTCTTAAACCGTGTCCTAATCCAGCATCAGATCATTTTTCTGTCCTGGTGATAATGTTATTGCTTCTGAATTTACAGTATATTTGTTTTGTGTTTCTCTCAGCGATGATTATGTGCGAGGAGCCCAACAACCGGCTGGATAAGTTTATGGGAACGATGATCTGGGACGCTCAGAGTTACGCGCTCGACCTCGACAACATGCTGCTCAGAGGATGCAAGATCCGCAACACAGACGTGTGCCACGGGCTGGTCATATTCGCAGGTCAGAGGTCGACATGCACACACGTTCACGGTTCACTGGTGTTTTGATGTTCTTAAAAGCCTCTCTTCTTTCTTCAGGTAATGACACTAAAATCATGAGGAACGGAGGGAAGACCAGGTTCAAACGCACCCGAATAGACATTCTCATGAACTACATGGTCTACTCGGTGAGTTAACTTGTGCAGTTCAATGACATTTGATTCACTCACCTTTAGGCAGTGTTATTTTCCTTATGACAATTTTAAGTCATTTTTATTTTTATTTACATTTTATTTATTTATAGTGTTTTTGTAGTTTTATTTATCAACTTTAATTTTATTTAGAAAGTGTATTTTAGAGGTTTATTTTTTATTTATAGAGAGTGCATGTGTAAAAATTATTTATTTTTATTTATTGAGAGTGCATTTATAATGGTTATTTAAAGAGAGTGCATTCATAGTTTTATTTATTTATTAACTTTATATTAATACTTTTTATTGAGTTTTGTTTTATTTATAGAGTGCATGCATAGTTTTATTTGTTTTACCTATTATTTTTTTTGTTTGTTTGTTTTTTATTTATTTGTAGACTGCATTTCTAGATATTATGTTTTTATTTATAGTTAGTGCATTCATGGTTTTATTTATATTTTGTTATTTGTTTTTTAATGTTTTCTTTGTTTTTTTACTTTTAATTATAGACTGCTTTTTTAGATTTTATATCTTTTATTTATATTTAGTGCATTGATAAGGTTATATTTATTTTATCTATTATTTTTATGTTTTTAAATGTTTTTTACTTTTATTTATAGACTGTTTCTAGATTTTTATATTTTTATTTATAATTAGTGCAATCATGAAGTTGGATGTATTTTATCTATTATTTTTGTTTTTTAATTTTTTGTTTGTTTTTTAGTTTTAATTATAGACTGCTTTTTTAGATTTTATATATTTTATTTATATTTAGTGCATTCATAAGGTTGTATTTTTTATGTTTTTAATGCTTTTTTTGTTTGTTTTTTACTTTTATTTATATTCACTTTTATTTATAGACTGTTTCTAGATTTTAATATTTTTATTTATAATTAGTGCATTCATGAAATTGGATGAATTTGATCTTTTTTTGTTTTTTGTTTTTGTTTTTTACTTTATTTATAGACTGTTTCAAATTTTTTTTTTTTATATATTTGCATTCATGACGTTTTATTTATTTTATTTATAAAGAGTGCATTTTTAGTGTTATTTATTTTATCATAGGTTATTGTTTTATTTATTTGTTTGTTTTTTACTTTCATTTATAGTCTGCATTTCTAGAGTTTTCTTTATTTATTAATCTTATATAGAGAGACTGCATTTATAATGTTTTGTTCATTTGTTTTTATTTATTGAGAGCACATTTATAGAGAAATATTATAAGGTAAATTTATTATCATTAATATTTTCATCACTCTCCCTGGTAGATCTTTGCGTTGTTGGTGTTGTTGTGTGCTGGTCTGGCCATCGGACACACGTACTGGTACGAGAGCATCGGCACTAAGGCCTGGTATCTTTCCGACGGCCTGGACCAAACGTCATCTTACCGAGGCTTCCTCAGTTTCTGGGGCTACATCATCATCCTCAACACCATGGTGCCCATCTCTCTTTATGTGAGGTACAATATCAATGCTCCAACATCCACACACAACAATCGCTGAGCGCACAGATTGTCAGATCATTCATTCGTTTTTGTTCTCTCCTTGTCCTTCAGTGTGGAGGTGATCCGTCTGGGTCAGAGTAAGTTCATTAACTGGGATCTGCAGATGTATTACGCTGAGAAGGACACGCCAGCCAAAGCCAGAACCACCACCCTGAACGAGCAGCTGGGTCAGATCGAGTACATCTTCTCCGATAAAACCGGCACACTCACTCAGAATATCATGGCCTTCAAGAAGTGCACCATCTCAGGACGTACTTACGGTGAGGGCTTCGACAAACTGCTAACCTTGTAAAAAGTGTTGTTTTTAGAGGGCAGATGGGAACAATATAAATCCTGAAATGCTTCTTGAGGAAGTTAAACCTATAAAGCCCAAATTTCTAAGGCCTCTAAATGATCAAACTTTGCTGAAAAAGCTGTTGCACACAATATACTACAGTCCTTCTGTCATCTTACTGACAGTTTAGACTTTTTTTTAGCAAGTAAAATTGCATTGAATTGCATTGAATACATTTTTTTGCTCCCACAATAAAATCTACTACAGCTTTGATCATAAAACTAATAATTTAAATATAATCTTACTGAGACATATTATTGGCAGATATAGAGTGATGACTGATATTTATATGCATTTTATGTAAGTAGACTGCATTACTGCAACAAAGATCACATTGATTTACACAAGCATTTCATATTACTTTTTGTCCATATAAATATCAGCATCTGCACCAAATTGTAGATTTTTGCTCAGTTTGGGCCTCTGAATAAAATTGAGCTGTTTTTTCTCCGAGTTTGAGCACCATATTCTATATATACCATAAAAACCTGAAGGATCAAATATGATGCTTGAACAAAAAAAGTTCAATAAAAAAATCTGCCTGTTTAATATATATATGACATTTAACCACTAGGTTCTGCTATAATTGACATTTTATTTGTCAAACCATTAGATGCGTTCAAATCAAGTGTGAAAAGAGCTGATACAAGTGTTTAACCCTCTGGTCCTCTTCGTTGAGGGGTCACACTTGGCTCCTTCCTGGTCAAAAGTGACTGAAAGCTTGAAATGTAACTTTTTTTTTCAGGGAAACCAATGTAATATATTTTTGTTCAATAATATTTAAAATTTTGAGGGTATTTTATGATGCTATGGAATATTTATACAATTTTTATTATCTATTTTTCCCCATTGAAAATAATAAACTTTTTTTCTAATATATTTTTCAATTAAATCAGTTAAAATAGAGACAAGGAGTTTAAAATCAGATTTTTTGAAGGTAGATTAGTGCCATCTGGTGGGAGTAAAAAAGACTTTAGACTTTTTTTTTTGAAATGTTGATTTGAAGTGTCAGTTTTTGCATAAATTTTACTACAGTCAAACCTACGGAAGAGGATTAGGGCCAAGCAATAATAAAAAAATAAAACCATCTCGAGATTAAAGTTGTTAAATTTCGAGAAAAAAGTCGAGATAAAATGTTGAGAATAAACTCGTTAAATTATGAGAAAAAAGTTGTTAAATTACGAGAAAAAAACTCGTTAAATTTCCAGAAAAAAGTCGAGATAAAATGTTGAGAATAAACTCGTTAAATTACGAGAAAAAAACTCGTTAAATTTAGAGAAAATGTTGAGATAAAATGTTGAGAATAAACTCATTAAATTACGAGAAAAAAACTTGTTAAATTTCGAGAAAGTCGAGATAAAATGTTGAGAATAAACACGTTAAATTATGAGAAAAAACTCATTAAATTTCGAGAAAAAAGTCGAGATAAAATGTTGAGAATAAAGTCATTAAATTACGAGAAAAAAGTCATTAAATTACGAGAACAAATTCGTTAAATTATGAGAAAAATGTCGTTAAATTTCGAGAAAGTCGAGATAAAATGTTGAGAATAAACTCGTTAAATTACGAGAAAAAAACTCGTTAAATTTAGAGAAAATGTTGAGAATAAACTCGTTAAATTACGAGAAAAAGTCGTTAAATTACAAGAACAAATTCGTTAAATTTCGAGAAAGTCGAGATAAAATGTTGAGAATAAACTCATTAAATTACGAGGAAAAAACTCGTTAAATTTCGAGAAAAAAGTCGAGATAAAATGTTGAGAATAAACTCATTAAATTATGAGAAAAAGTCGTTAAATTACGAGAACAAATTCGTTAAATTACGAATTTGTTCTCATAATTTAACGACTTTTTTCTTGAAATTTAACGACATTTTTCTCATAATTTAACAAATTTGTTCTCGTAATTTAACGACTTTATTCTCAACATTTTATCTCGACTTTTTTCTCGAAATTTAACAAGTTTTTTCTCAAAATTTAACGTTTTTTCTCAAAATTTAACAAGTTTTTTCTCGAAATTTAATAACTTTAATCTCGAGATGGTTTTATTTTTTTATTATTGTTTGGCCCTAATCCTAATCCGTACAAACCTGAACACAGAGGAGGACATTTTGTTACACATAACATCAAAATTCAATAAAAATGTAACGAGTATGTTTTATCACAGCGTAATAAATCTGTCTCTGATCGGGTTTCAACCTCTTATTTGAGTGTTTTGGCTCAATTTTACCATATTATTACAGCCACACCAGCTCATTTGTGTGTATAATAGTGTGTTGTGTGTGTCTCTGCACATGTTTGAGTGTGTGTGTGTCTGTTTTGTACTCACTCCTTCATTGCTGTGCTTTTTTTTTCAGCACAGTGGCTGATTTGTAGTTTGTACCACCAAAAGTTTCTCTGAGTTTTCATATTTTTTTGTATTTCCCATTCATTTCCTATGTCGGTAATTTTTCGAAGAGGAAAAGAGGGTTAAGTGTTAAAAATGCAATCGGATGAGTGTCAAAGGCTGGACCGATGCCGTGTCATGTGTCTGATCAGATATAATCCTTCATGGTTGACCTCTGACCTCCTGTTTGTGTTTTTGGCTCCTGTGATTCCGGAGACGTGTCTAAATGTGCGTGTGGTGTTGTTGTGCTGTTGTCTCGTGTGTGACACTGTGTGACTGTGGGAGAGATTTGAGGCTTTAGTTTCACAGAGGTCAGGTTTCTGTGGTTGGGTACAGTGGATGAGATTAAAACACGCTGACACCTTTGACCTTTCCATAAAGTAGTTTAATAATAGCACTCCTTTTCTGTAATCACATCTCATTATTAGAGGTTTTATTAAAGCAATTACTTATAAATCCCTAACAGTAAGTGTTAAATGTGAAAAGGTATCTTGCGGCCTCTGGTTCTGTGGCGTCTGCACTCAGAAGAGGCGTTGCCTGTGGTATCATCTAGCGCTATTTTTTATGTATTATTGTTTTAAATAATTCAGTGGCCTAAATTAGTGTGAAAATTGACAATGCTCTGTGATCGTCTACAGGTGATCCCGCCAGTGCAGATCGTGGAAAGGTACGTATGCAAAGTGCATTTATATAATTTTATGTGTTACCTTATTATTTTTTATTTATAAAGTGCATTTATGGAGTTTTTATTTATTAATTTTATATAGAGAGAGAATGCATAGTTTTCTTTTTTATTAATTCACAAAGATGGGTTTTATAGTAATATTTTTTATTTATCATTTTTTATAGAGACTGCATTTATAGTGTATATTATTTGTTTTTTATTTATAGAGTACATTTTCAGTTTTATTTGCATTGCATTAATGGAGTTTTTATTTGTTAGATTTATAGTTTTGTTATTTATTTATTAATTCCTAAAGTGGGCATTTGTAGTTTTATTTTTATATATAGAGAGTGAATTTATAATTTTATTTATTGATTTTTATCATTTTATTTATTAAGGGTACATTTATAGATTTTTATTTATTTAGACTGCATTCACATAATTTGTTTTATTACCTTATTATTATTATTTTTTTATAGAAAGTGCATTTATAGTTTTTATTTATTTATTTATTTTTATTTATTAAGAGTGCACTTATAATTGTTATTTATTGATTAATTCATAGAGAGGGCATTTATAGTTTTTTTTTTTTTTTTTTTTTTTTTACAATTTTTTTTTAATAGAAAGCGCATTTGCAAGGTATTTATTTGTATTTTTTATTTATAGGGAGTATATTTATTTATTGATTGATTAATTCCACTTATTATTTTTATTTATAGAAAGTACATTTATAGTTTTATTTTTTTATTTACTTATAGAGAGTACATTTATAGTTTTGTTTATTGATCAATTCATTTATTTTATTATTTTTATTTTAGTGCATTATTATTTATTTTTTATTTGTTGAGTGCATTTATAGAATTTATTTATATTTCTGTAGAGTCAGTGCACTTATAGTTTTGTTTTAATTTGATTGATTTTTTTAGCATTAGCATTTATAGTTTTATATTTATGATTTTTTATAGCGTGCATTTATAGAGTATTAACAATTATTTTTATTTAGAGAAAGTACATTTATAGTTTTATTTATTGATTGATTTCAAATATAATTTTATTTATAGGGTGCATTTATGGATGTTTTTTTATTTGTTATATAGAGTTCATTTATAGCTTTATTATTTATTTTTATAGAGAGTGAATTTATAGTTTTACTTATTGATTGATTGATTGATTGATTTTATTATTTTGTTTATTGAGAGTGTATTTATAGAGTATTTATTTATATGATTTATTTTTTATTTATAGAGAGTAGATTTACAGTTTTATTTATTTAAGAGAGAGTACATTATTTATGATGTGAACATATGTGATTTAATATAGTTTTAGCTAGCTTCCTCACAGCTGGGGCTTTTAGTCAAAAATGTTTAGTTTGCTGCTTATTTGTAACATTGTAATTTCACTTTCTCTCTGATTATTTATTTATTTATTTATTTATTTTTTGTCAGCTTGTGGATTTTAGCTGGAATAAACACGCCGACAAGAAATTCGAGTTTAATGACCAAACCCTCATTTCCTGCATCCGTTCGAAGAAGGACGCGCAAGTACTGGAGTTCTTCAAACTCTTGTCCCTGTGTCACACCGTCATGGTTGAGCAGAAAGAGGGTGAGGAGAACAAAACATCTGATCAAATAAATCAAAAGTAAAAATAAAATGCAGCTTATATTACTTAAAGTTAATTTGTGTACTGCACATTTTGGCACTTTCAGATGAGTTGGTGTACCAGGCCGCATCTCCTGATGAGGGCGCTCTGGTCACGGCCGCACGCAACTTTGGGTTTGTGTTCCTGGCCCGGACGCAGGACACCATCACCATCATGGAGATGGACCAGGAGGTGACCTACACGATGCTCGCTCTGCTCGACTTCAACAGCGACCGCAAACGCATGTCCATCATCTGTGAGTCCTCTTTCTCTTCTTCAGGTCCTGTCTGTCGATCACTGTCATCCGTTTCTCACTCTTTTGTGTGTTTTTGTGCAGTGAAATTTCCAAATGGTCGTATCCGTCTGTACTGTAAGGGCGCAGACACTGTGATCTACCAGAGACTTGCTCCAAATAGCAAACATAAGGAAACGACACAAGAAGCTCTGGATGTGAGTACCAACACATTTATTAACTTCATTAGCAAATGCAAGTTTCTGTAATGTTGACCTTTTTTATGTAACACAAAAGGAGAATTTTTAAATCTCTCAAGCTCCAAAACATGCAAAAAGCACCATAAAAATATCATAAAAGCACTCCATATAACTTGTGCTCGATATTCAAAGTCTTCATTTGACATTTCAATTGCTTTTCATGAAGAACAGACTGAAAAAGTTCATGTACCATGTTGAGTAATATATATATATATATATATATATATATATAAAATCAAATTTAATAGCTTTAAGTCTGAAGGTTTTAAGTTTTAAATAATTTTGAGTTTGTTTAGTAGCTTCGAAAGCTTTTTTTTTTTTTGATGGATGGATGGATGGATGGATGGATGGATGGAGGGATAGATGGATGATGACGGATGGAAGGATGGATGATGGATGGATGGATTGATGGACAGATAGATGGATGGATGATGACGGATGGATAGATAGATGGACGGATGGATGGATGGATGGATGGATGGATGGATGGATGATGGACGGATAGATGGACGGATGATGACGGATGGATAGATGGACGGATGGATAGATGGACGGATGATGACAGATGTATAGATGGATGGATGGATGGATGGATGGACGGATGGATGGATGGACGGATAGATGGACGGATGATGACGGATGGATAGATGGACAGATGGATGGATGGATGGATGATGGACGGATGGATGGACGGATGGATGGACGGATGGATGGATGATTGACGGATAGATGGATGGATGATGACGGATGGATAGATGGATGATAGATGGACGATAGATGGATGATAGATGGATGGATGGATGGTTTGATGGATGATGATGGATGGATGATGGACAGATAGATGGATGGATGGATGGATGATGACGGATGGATGGATGATTGACGGATAGATGGATGGATGATGACGGATGGATAGATGGACGATGGATGGATGGATGATGATGGATGGATGGATGATGGACAGATAGATGGATGGATGGATGGATGGATGATGACGGATGGATAGATGGATGGATGGATGGATTGATGGATGATGGATGGATGGATGGATGGATGGATGATGGATGGATGGATGGATGGATGGATGAATCGATGGGTGGATGGATGGATGGATTGATGGACGAATGAATGAGTGAACGGATAGATGGATGAATGGATGAATGAATGAATGGATTGATGGACAATGGATGGATGGATGGATGGATTGATGGACGAATGAATGAATGGACGGATAGATGGACGGATGATGACGGATGGATAGATGGACAGATGGATGGATGGACGGATGGATGGACGGATGGATGGACGGATGGATGGACGGATGGATGGATGGATGATTGACGGATAGATGGATGGATGATGACGGATGGATAGATGGATGATAGATGGACGATAGATGGATAGATGGACGATGGATGGATGGATGATGATGGATGGATGATGGACAGATAGATGGATGGATGGATGGATGATGACGGATGGACGGATGGATGGATGATTGACGGATAGATGGACGGATGATGACGGATGGATAGATGGACAGATGGATGGATGGACGGATGGATGGACGGATGGATGGACGGATGGATGGATGGATGATTGACGGATAGATGGATGGATGATGACGGATGGATAGATGGATGATAGATGGACGATAGATGGATAGATGGACGATGGATGGATGGATGATGATGGATGGATGATGGACAGATAGATGGATGGATGGATGGATGATGACGGATGGACGGATGGATGGATGATTGACGGATAGATGGATGGATGATGACGGATGGATAGATGGACGATGGATGGATGGATGATGATGGATGGATGGATGATGGACAGATAGATGGATGGATAGATGGATGAATGGATGAATGAATGTATGAATGGATGGATGGATGATGACGGACGGATAGATGGATGGATGGATGGATGAATGAATGAATGAATGAATGAATGGATGGATGAATGGATGAATGAATGAATGGATGGATGGATGGATGGATGGATGGATGGATGGATGGATGGATGGATGGATTGATGGATGGATGGGAAGATTGATTGATAGACAGACGGATAGAACGATGGATGGATGGATGGACAGATGGATAGATAGAAAGAGATTTAGTTTGATGGACATAGATAGATAGATAGATAGATAGATAGATAGATAGATAGATAGATAAACAATTGAAATTGAAATCTACAGACACAGAGGTAAAGTGTAATAAAATAAACACTTTGAAGTGTATTTGGGATGGTTTTTTCCCACAAACAACATGTTATGAAAAGCCAAAATAACCCAAACTCTCAAAAGTGACCAGAGCATGTAAAACAAACAATGTTTTTGCCTGTAGTGTCTTGCCTTTATGCAGAATATCATGCGTTTAAATGAAAGTTTTAGGTTTTTTATGCTGAACAGTTTGTTTTCTCTCTTAGATCTTTGCGAACGAGACCCTGCGAACTCTGTGTCTCTGCTACAAGGACATCAGTCAGGAGGAGTACGACACCTGGGCTCAGAAACACCAGACCGCCAGCGTCTCAATGGGGAACCGCGAGGAGGCTCTGGATGAGGTGTACGAAGAGATCGAGAAAAACCTCATGGTATGGAAATAAGAATGGAAAATCATTCGTTTAGAGATTTTTATTTAGCATTTATTTATTTAGAATGCATTTATAGGCTTTTATTTGTTTACTTATTTATTTTATTTATAGAGTTATTATATATTTATAGTAAGTGCATTTATAGTTTTGTTTTTATGCATTTATTCATTCATTCATTCATAGAGATGTATAATTGATAAATGTGTCATTTTTGCTCATTTATTCAGCTGATTGGAGCGACAGCCATTGAGGACAAACTTCAGGACGGCGTTCCGGAGACCATCGCAAAACTGGCCAAAGCTGACATCAAGATCTGGGTTTTGACCGGAGACAAGAAAGGTAAGCAATGAATGTGAAATATTTGTTATATATGTTATTTTACGGGAGATTGGTTTGATTATTAATATATTTTGTTTGTCACATGCTCAGAGACCGCTGAGAACATCGGCTACTCCTGCGAACTGCTAACAGACGACATGAAGATTCACTACGGAGAGGATGTGAAGTATGTTTAAGCGCCTAATGATTACATCAGTTCAGCAGAAATCCCGCCCTTGAGCCGATTCTAAACATTTCATTAGCCATGTCAATCACAGTAACGATTGCCTACACCCTACACTGATCCCTAAACCTGCCCGTCACTATAACCTCAGCTAAAAGGATGGGATTTCCGCTGAACTGTTAGGGAAAAAAATCACACTTAAGAGATCGACCATTTGGTTTCTAAAGTCTAGACTCTGCCGTTCTTTCTCTCTCAGTGTACAGCTGAGGAACAGACAGACCCAAAGGCGAAACGACCCTCAAGGACGCATTAAGAAGCTGAAGGAGCCATTTTTCCCAGAGTCGGGCAAGAACGCCCTCATCATCACCGGAGGCTGGCTGGTACGATCCTCATTCACTAATTGGCTCTCAGATTATGTTTTAAGACTCTCTAAACAGAAAACAGTAGGGCTGGGACAATACATCGATTCTCGATACAATGATTCTGGATCAATTCTGATATTTTCTCTCTCGAATCGATTCTGAGCTTAGTTTTTAACAGCAGATGGCGCTCTAGGCTGGTTTTAACCACACATTCAAATGCTCACGAAGAAGAGTGCTGAAGAGCGCTCGTGTGAGTCACGTAAGTGGTTAAATAAACTTGCATCTCGGCTCAGAATGCTTTTATGACGCAAGATTAATGTAAACACAGCACATTGTGAACACTCTTGTAGTTAATTTCAACCTTTTCGAACTTTATGAATGATTATTTTAGGTTTAAGCTGTGTGTGTAAAGGAACCGGAAGCGAGCAGAGTACTGGTGTTTCTAAAACACGTAGTGCCATCTGCTGTTAAAAACTAAACTCAGAATCGATTCGAGAGAGAATCACGATACATCGGAAAATATCAGAATCGCTCCAGATTCTTTGTGAATCGAGAATTGATGTATTGTCCCAGCCCTACAAAACAGTTTTTCCCATTAATCTGTGCTGCCACAGTTTCATAATGAGTCGTAAAAGCATAAAAGATCTCTAACATTGTTTTGCGTCATTGCTTAGGCAAAGTATCTGTCAAACGAACGAAAATCTAATTTCGATTTTTTTTTATAGTGACTCACCAGGTTGATTAGGACAACAGGAAGTAAATAAAAGATGTTACAAACTTATATGAATTTAAAATCACTTTCTCCTTTCCGTGCAGAATGAGATACTGTACGAGAAGAAAAAGAAGCGCCGTCGCTTGCGTCTGAAAAATCTCAGGAAACGACACACCAACTCCACCAACCCTTCGGACAGCAACCAACCCATCGACGATTGGGAGAAGGAGAAGAGACAGGAAGACTTCGTTGACATGGCGTGTGAATGTGGCGCGGTGATCTGCTGTCGAGTGACGCCCAAACAGAAGGCCAACGTGGTCAGTCTGGTGAAGCGTTACAAGAAGGCTGTGACCCTGTCCATCGGGGATGGAGCCAATGATGTCAACATGATCAAGAGTGAGTGGAGAATTGAACCTGATTACTATTATTTTAGTGTCATTAGCTATGTTTCTATCCAAAGCTGCTAATTCAACTTATGTGCAAAATTGGAATTTAATTTATGTGCAAAATTGGAATATCGCATAAAGCCTTGGCAAATGAAGCAGTGCTTCCATCCCACGTGTTCAAGAGAACAAAATTGTCACTTCCTAGGAAATTAGCGCAAAATATCTAATAAAAATGGAAGTTGCTGCAATCAGGGATCCACTGTGTCGCTTTTTACGTACATCATAAATGACTTGCGCCTCAGAGCGGCAGACGAAACACAATAAACGCTGTCATGTTATCTTGCGTTCGGATGCTGGTGTTTGGGAATGCAGTCGTGCGACGCTTATCATTCTGATGACAGACTTTGGCTCTGGCATTTCAGAACGACAAAACAAACATTTGGGATGCTGTAATGTGATTGGTCCGCTAGTTATCCAATCACGTCCTCCGTTGAGGCGAAGTCACGTAAGTTTTTTTTTTTTTGTGCGTCAAGGGATTTATTCAGTAAATGTGTTTCCGTCATAGTTTATGCTCATGTCTTCTTATCGGATAAACAAATTATCCAACTCAATTGAGCACATATGTTTTTTATGTACATTTTCAGAATTTATGCATATCTTGGTGTTTCCAACCAGCATTTTTATTATTATTATTTTTTTTAATGCAAGATCCAACCCAAAACTCACATAGAAATAGGTGAATGCATACATTGCTAGTGATATATTATTATACTTTTTATCAATATTTTGAATTAGGTTTTTTATTATATTTAAATTGTAATGTTTTAGTATTTTGTTGTGTGAAAAAATTGTAAATATAAAAATGGCAAAACATTTTTTTATTTTCCCTTTATATATATAGCTATGGAAAAAATTAAGAGACCACTTAACATTGATTTCTGAACTTGGAGTGGTCTCTTAATTTTTTCCATAGCTGTATATAATTTCAATATAATATATAGTTTTATTTTTTATTTCTATTTCTGTTTTAGTTATTTTGGTACTTCAAGTTAATCTAAAAAAATGATGCATTTGCATCTGGATGAAATAAAATAAGTGTATTTGTTTACATACAAGTGTATGTATTTTATTTAAAGCAAAATGGCTCGTTTTAGTTAGGATAATAATGCTGATCCAGTCTTTTTATTCAAAATATTAATTCATAGTAAATGTTTAAAAAGAGAGCCAACTTTTCCTTCCCATGTTCCTTTGCAGCTGCGGACATCGGTGTGGGTATCAGCGGTCAGGAGGGGATGCAGGCTGTCATGTCCAGCGATTACGCCTTCGCTCAGTTCCGTTTCCTTCAGCGCCTCCTGCTGGTCCACGGACGCTGGTCCTACATCCGAATGTGCAAATTCCTGCGTTACTTCTTCTACAAAAACTTCGCCTTCACCCTGGTGCACTTCTGGTTCTCCTTCTTCAACGGATTTTCCTCACAGGTAAGAGCAAGTTTTAAAGTGATTTCAGTCAACAAAGAGACCTGATTCATGTTTTTAAAGAAATGAATGTTGACATGTTGTTTGTGTTGTGTAGACGGCTTATGAAGACTGGTTCATCACCCTCTACAACGTTTGCTACAGCAGTTTGCCTGTTCTCCTCGTAGGCCTTCTGGATCAGGTAAAATAATGGCCAAGAGAAGCTAGGCTTATCACAGAACTCAAGAATATTGATGGTTATTTTGCAGTCATGTAAAATGCAGTCAAACTAACTGATCAAAAATGCATAATTAACTATCTATTATCTGCATTTAAAAGATATCTAAACTTCTTTTAAATTGAGCAAATGCACTGGATTTCATTTTGAAGCTTCCCATCATGTTTCGTAGCATAATGCCCGTGTTATTATCATTAACTAGAACTATTAAACCAGTTTGTTTTTAATTGAAATAAAGATGAAATAAAATTATATATTAGATGAAAAAGTAAGTTTAATTTGAAGCACTAAAATTACTAACTAGAAATGAATAAAAACTAAATCTAAATAGAAATATTTGGAAAAAAAGTTGAAAAACGAACTAATTAGTTTCTGTTGCCTTGGTAACTAACTGAAGTAAGTTTAAGATTCATTTCTGTCATTTCTGTGAGCTTTAAACTATGGAAGTTTGTTTTCGCCACTAAATAAAAAAATAAAAAAGGTAATTGCGACTTTTAATCTCATAATTCTGACTTTTTTTCTCAGAACTGTGAGATTTAAACTCACAATTTCATCTTATAAAGTCAGAATTGCGAGATATAAACTGTTAATATCTCAATTCTGACTTTATAACATGCAATTGCGAGTTTATATCTCACAATTCTGTTTTTTTCCCCTCAGAATTGTGAGAAATAAACACAATTGCGAGTTATAAAGTTATAAAGTTGAGATATTAACTTGCAATTCTGAGAAAAAATTGCCAAATGGACATTATAACACGCAATTGCGAGTTTATAGTTTACAATTTTGACTTAATAACTCGCAATTGTGAGTTTATATCTTGCAATTGCTAGAAAAAAAAGTCAGAATTGTGAGATAAAAAGTTGCAATTACCTTTTTTATTTTATATTTCTTGACAGAAACAAGCTTCCATATTAAACTGTATGAAAATCAACATGAAAATTAGAAAATGTACTTCCTTAAAGGTGCAGTAAGCGATTTTTGAGAAACACTGTTGATATTTGAAATCGACACCCAAGCAAACACACCCCTTCCTTCATTGCTCCGCCCCCAAAATAACAATACGTTATGCAACACTGGCAACGACTAACAGCTGGCACATCAGACAGCTTGCGCGAGTATGGATGAATCAGCTGTGGTTCAACAACAACAACAACATATTTTGGTTCTGTGAAACATAGCAAAACCAACGTTAGTCACATATGGAGCAGATACAACACAACCTTGGCGTCCGTTTTTAGGCTTTCCCGCTCTCTAATGTCTCTCCAGCGCTGGAAAGCTTTTCCAGTATTTCCGTGGGTCGTCTGGTCTGATCGTAACCCTATTTACACAGTCAGAACTATGTACAAACACAATATTTTTTCAGCGCACACATCACAGAAAATCATCTGGCAAATATTGTTTGTTTGGGTGTCGATTTCAATTTTCAACAGTGTTTCTCAGAAATTGCTTACTGCTCCTTTAAAACATGCTTCCAGCCTTTAAACCACCTCTTTTTCTTCCCTGTGTAGGATGTGAATGACAAACTGAGTTTACGGTTCCCGAAGCTGTATCTTCCTGGCCAGCAAGGATCGTTGTTCAACTACAGGAACTTCTTCATCAGTTTGTTCCACGGTATCTTCACCTCCCTCATAATCTTCTTCATCCCGTACGGCGCGTTCCTGCAGACCATGGGACAGGATGGGGAGGCTCCGTCCGATTACCAGTCATTCGCTGTGGTGGCAGCCTCATCGCTCATCATCACCGTCAACCTGCAGGTACCTGATTCGTCGATCTTGATCATGTGACAACATTTCATTGGGTTTTATATTGAATAACAAACTTTTCAGTTTCCAAATAAAGAGACGTACATTTTTGTGTCTAGCTCTTTTCTTACATGGATTGTAGTGCAGATCTTTATAGAAAGTTCTAGATGCTTTCTATATGATTTCTAATGTCGTAATTTTTCTTGTCTTCCCCAGATCTCATTAAACACCTCCTACTGGACGTTCGTGAACTGTTTTGCGGTGCTCGGCAGTATAGCCCTTTACTTCGGAGTCATGTTTGACATCCACAGTGCAGGAATCCACGTCATTTTCCCAACGACCTTCACTTTCACGGGTGGGCAATAAAGTCAAAGTCAATGTCTACTGGTATAGTTTGCATACTGCAACTGAAGCATTAAAAAAAAAAAGACACCCAAAGCAAAAATAAAATGAGTACATGCAACTTTTGCACTAAATTCCAGGTGTTGTGAAGCCATACTGTACATGTGAGCTTTATATCAGCAGAATTTCCTTGACATGCTATGATCTGAGATCAGCGATAGGGATGGGTGATATGAGCAAAAAGTTGAATCACAATTTTCTGATTATTGAGATTTAAAATTATATATATATTGCATGATGATGTTTTTATAGAATTGTGATTCAAAGGCTACAGAATTAAATAATCACAGGTTTTTTTTAACATAAAATAATGGCCAAGCGAAGGTATGCTTTATTACAGCGTTGAAGAATATTGATGATTATTTATTATTTTATTTAATCGCCATGTAAATTACTGTCAAACTAATTCAATAAATTAGTAATCTAAGCTTCTTTTAAATTGAATATATGAATTTGATGTAATTTTGAAGCTTCACTTCATATATTTTGTAGCAAAATGCAGGGTTATTATTAACTAACACTAAAAAAATTAATTGAAATAAAGCTGAATTAAAATAAAATATAAAATATTAGATGATAATTTTAAATGAAAGTTAGAAATATTACTAACTGCAATAAGTTTAAGTTGTAGCACTAAAATTACTAACTGGAAATAATAAAATTAAACCTAAATTAAACATAAATAGTAATTTAAAAAAAAAAAAAAAAAACTAAAAGACTAATACAAATGATAAAAGCACATAACAAAATTACTAAAAATTATACTAAATCTTAAAGCTGAAAATATAAAGCTGGAATAAAATAAAAATCAATATTAATAAAAAATAACGAAAAATAACAAAATAAAAAATTAATACAAATTTAAATTATAAATCTAAGTAATCTAAGCTTCTTTTAAATTGAATATATGAATTTGATGTGATTTTGAAGCTTCACTTCATATATTTTGTAGCATAATGCAAGGTTATTATTAACTAACAACTAACAATTTCAAAATTAATTGAAATAAAGCTGAATTAAAATAAAATATAAAATATTAGATGATAATTTTAAATGAAAGTTAGAAATATTACTAACCGCAATAATAAGTTAAAGTTGAAGCACTAAAATTACTAACTGGAAATAATAAAATAAAAACTAAATTAAACCTAAATAGTAATCTTTAAAAAAAATAAAAAATACAAAAAATAACTAATACAAATGATAAAAGTACATGACAAAATTACAAAAAAAAATTATGCTAAATCTTAAAACTGAAAATATAAAGCTGGAATAAAATAAAAATTAATATTATAATTAATAGATGAAAATTTTAAATTAAATGAAAATAAAAAATGTTGCTGGAAAATGTATAAACAACTAAAACTGAAATAAAAATAAATTAAACCTAAATAGTAATATAAAAAATTAATACTAGTTAAAGACTAAAATTAATAATAGTAAAATTAAAATGATAATATATAAATAACACATTTTGGCTGTAAGCTTCAATGGCATACAGGTACTTTACTGCACTGTTATTTACGCTTTTCATTCTCAGACACCATGCCATGATCTGGTGTGTAATCTCGTGTTGTTTGGCTCTTAGGTGCCGCGTCTAACGCTCTGAGACAGCCGTACCTGTGGCTGACCATCATTCTGACCGTGGCAGTCTGTCTGCTTCCTGTCATCTGCATCCAGTTCCTCCATCAAACCATCTGGCCCTCTGTTGGAGACAAGGTGAGCTCAGTGGCGTCATTTAAGAGGACCCATAATGCTTTTTTACATGTTCAACTTTCTTTAGTGTGTAATGTTGCTGTTTGAGCATGAAAAAGGTCTCGAAAGTCCCAAAGGGGAAAGGGGGCGGGAGCAGCAGCTCATTTGCATTTAAAGGGACACACACAAAAACGGCGTGTTTTTGCTCACACCCAAATAGGAGCAAATTTGACAAGCTATAATAAATGATCTGTGGGGGATTTTGAGCTGAAACTTCACAGACACTTTCTGGACACCAGAGACTTATATTACATCTTATATTACATAAGGTTTTATTGTTTAATATTCACTCTCATGTTCTTCTCCAGGTCCAGAGGAACAGGAAGAAATATGAGCTTGAGGATGAAGAAGAGGAGAGGAGGAAGAAGAAGCCAGCATTCGTGCGTGGCGGGCGGTCTCGTCGCTCCGCCTACGCCTTCTCGCACTCCCGCGGCTACGCCGACCTCATTGCATCGGGGCGCAGCATACGCCAGCGGCCGCGCGTTCGACCTGAACTCAGAGACAGCATACGAGAGGTTCCTCAGGCTGAAAACATCTGAGACACTCTCCACCTGCTTAGTAGTGCACACTAAATGTGCCTTTACCCTGTCATATCTGAGCTGCCCACTGGAACGGGCCAATAGGAAGAGGCTAAGTGTCATTTAAGGGGCGGGACAAATGAAAGAGCCAATGGGAAACGGGGGAAGAAGGGCTTTAAAGGGAAAGTACAAGTAAACACTCACCGATGACCTGTACAGGTTTTAACGTTGTGCACTGCGCACAACAAATTGTTCGTCTCAGGTTTTTATTTTGTGTTTTTTTTTATTTTGGAGTCACAGTTTTGTCAATTTTTTTGCACAAGTACAATTAAGGGTCCTGCCCTTCAAAAAAGAGAGAAAGTGTGTGTGTGTGTGTGTGTGTGTGTGTGTGTATGTTTCTAATCTCACCAACGATTAAAATGTTTTTGTCTTGATACACTGCAAAAAATAATTTTCTAACAGTATTTTTTCTATTAAAAATAACAAAACTTTCTCTATATATATTTAGTTGATAAGCAAAATGGTTTAAGATATATATTTTTACATATATATATATTTACAGAGAATATATTTTATTTCTCACCCCCTTGACAAGTACTTTTTTTTTCTTGCTTTAAGCATAAAGCTAAAATTCTTAAATTTTAAGACAAAAATAGTTGCCAATGAATTTTAAAAAATTAAATATTATGCAATTTTGCTTCTCAAGTAAGTTCATCTTGTTTAAGGATCTTGTTTACATATTTTTACTGAAAAACAAGACAAAACTACTGATTAAGAAAATGATTTTTTGCAGTGTAGTAAAGGGTGTTGATTAGATTTTTGTTCCTCTTTAGGACGTTTTGAAGACGTTTATATTGAAATGTGAACTTGGTAAGGAATTATCATCCATAATATTTTTCAACCCTTTTGCAGAACGTCCAAGCAAAGGGCCGAATCCCACAAACCTCACAATGAAATTCCCTCACGGTCTAATCTTCAGGGTGTCGGTGTTTTGTTCTAGATGATGTTCCTAATGAACCTTGAAAGAGTGAATGAATTTCCGAGTCATGTTTACATAAACACTCATCTGTTCCTCAAGGCCTCCATCGTCAGTGGAAACCGCTCAGTTTTTCAACATATGTCCCGTAAAATCTGCCTAGAGGGTCATAGGTCATTTTTCATGCACTCATTGTGGTGTCTTCTCTGATTTAATGTTTCATTGTTGTTCTGTGAGTTCTTTTTAAATGGGTCGCTGACAGAAATATCTGTCTCCGCAGAATGAAGCCTTAATGACACTGAATTTCGTTTTCTTATATCATGGAATCGACTTTGCACTTTGGTACAGGGATCTGGGAGGCGGACATATCTTTCTCATTTTAACTCTAGTTACATGAAAACTGTTACAAAATTTTAAATAATCAACCACATGATAATATCATTTATGAGAAAACACTATATTTATTAGGCTGGTTGTTGTAAATGTGCATATTGAACCGAAAAGGCTTTACGAAGCCATATCAGTCTGGCAGATCTGCTTTTACACAGCTCTGTGGATTGTCTGTCTGTAATGTACTGTAATATACTTTGCACAAATGTCTATAAATAAAGAAAAATATATAGAACTGTTTGCTTTGAGATGTTGTTAATGGTGAAAACTGTTTATTATTACTGTATGTAAGACTATAAATCACAAGTATGAAATCTGATTTACTTTTTTTTAATGTATATTTTAGTAATAACATTACTGTTCAAAAGTTTCTTTTGCTCACCAAGGCTGCTTTTATTTGATGAATACAGTAAAAGGGTCAAAAGTGTAAAAAAACATAATGGAGACTTTGAAGTTTTATTAAGTGTTAACAATAAGATTATGTGGTTTTTATGATCAATTATCACTGACTTTGTCATTTTTTACAAGATGGACGAACTTTGTCACCAAAAAAATTTAAGCAAAATTTCGGTTTTACCGAATGATACTTTTGGTTATACCGAATGACGATATTTTTAAACTAGCTATCTAAGGACATTCAAATATTTTATATTTAATACAAGTTTTTAAAATATTATAACATTTTCCATGTTTTATAGTGGTTGTACCGAATGACGTGATGTTTCGGGACATGCATATGATCAAGTGAAATCATGAATTTTTCAAATAGTTTAAAGAGAGTTAGTTACTTTGCTTCACGACCATGTGGTCCTTTGCAGGTGTCTGAATGATGTCACATCCTGTCACATGATATTGAGCGCATGACTTGATCCAGAATGGTCTCTTTATATCGGTTACTCCAAATGACATCAATGCAATTCATTTTTCCGGACATTCTTTCTCATAACAAAGCAACGACTTCTACACATAATTTTAATGCCGTTTGTTGATTTATGATGTTATAAAATCATGGCAGAATAAAAAATATATACATTTATTATATTTTAAGATGTTTTAATCACAAATGGCTGTATTGGCCTTTGGACAGTTAAACCGAATGACCTTTTGACACTTCAAAATCTTTAAAATACCTTGATATGTGCAAAATATAATTAAAACCTTTTGGATTCAATAAAAGAGATCTAGTTGTACTACCTTACATACTTTAGATGTCATATCTTTGTTTTTTTATTATTATTACGGCCTTTGAGCAAAAAAATGACTTGTTACATCATTGACCCAAAACAGTAATATTGTGAAATATTATCTAAATTCAAAAGATATATAACTGTCATTTATTCCTGTGATGGCAAAGCTGAATTTTCAGCATCATTACTCCAGTCTTCAGTGTCACATGATCCTTCAGAAATCATTCTAATATGCTGATTTGCTGCTCAAGAAACATTTCTGATTATTATCGATGTTGAAAACAGTTCTGTTTCATAATTTTGTGGAAACTGTAATGCATTATAATATACTTTTTGAAGAATTTATTTTTAATATGTAAAACAAAAAAAATATAAAACGTTTTCCTTCGTTTTCATTGGCTAATGTACTGAATATTAATACAATCGTGCTTACGTTACCCGCAGAACCTGGTTACCCGCAGCATTCTAATTAATATTCATGAGCCAGGTTCTCCGCCTCTAGGATTGGAGCGTTATTCTGCGCGTGCTCGGGATGTCACGAGCGTCAGTGGCGACGTGGAGACGCAGAGCTAATAGAGTCAATACAGCACAAACTTGCACTGTGAATCACTCTTTACTGGACATTTACTTTTACTAGATTACAACTCATTTACTTTTATTCTTCCGAAAATACATAGGCGCTTGTCTTAAGAATCTCAAGTGGCTTTTCTGAGGCGCTGTCAGTTCTGATATTCATCAGGTAAGTTATTCTTGCCGTTAGCCTGCTAGCATGTTAGCATTGAAGCTAACGGGTTTATAATGGATTTCTCCATTCACTCGAGTCTGCAAGCTAATTGTTGCTAAGTGTATAGCCATCTGGACACTTATTAACTTCTACCCAGACAATTGCTTACAGAGATATAGTCATATAAAATGAATATTTAACTGCATTCTAGTTGTTTGGTCTGCTGTGGATATGGAAGCTGTGAAGTGAATTATTTGACAGCTTTCTGAGGAAAGTAAAATGAATTCTTTATTTACAGGAAGTTTTGAATGACATATTATTAATCAGTCTTCACCATCCTTATGTGAAATCATAATTAGTCTATGTATATATAAGACATATTGTGTATATATACAATGCAGTATTTGTGTTTATTATTGTATTACTGTTGTACTTGTTTATTGTTGTATTACTTGGAGCTCCTAAAGTCCTGCAGGTGTTTGATCTGTCCTAGTCTGTAAATGTTTACCTTTATTTTGTGGGTCATTCATGAGGAACTTGCCTGTAGTCTGTTTTTGCATGTAATGTTGATAGCAGTTCTTTATTGCATTGAATTAATTATTGATTTCAGTAATTGGCAAGATGTTTTGCACAATTGCATCATGATTTTTTGTACCTTTAAGTATCTTTGAGTGGATCTGTCAAGAATTAGTTTGAGTCATATGTCTTCCTAAACTAGATAGAACAAAATAGAATTAAGACAATTTATTTGCATAAATAAAATTAAGATTGTGGCTTTTTTCATGGCTTTAAATTTTATTTGAATATATTCAAAATGTAATTTATTCCTGTGAATTTATTTCAGCAGCCATTACAATTATATAAAGTGTATAAATGAGTCATATTTTATCCTAAAACAGGAATAATTCTCACTGTAATGTGTAAAAATTATATATTATTTTAAAATGGTTAATTAGTGTATATCTTGGAAGTATTCAGTATGCTGCTTTTAACAAAAAGACTTTTTATATTACAGTAATACTCACTTTTTTAGAATACCTGGATGCATTACATTAATAAGAATTGGAGTAAAAATGTGCTTAATTGCCATGAAATTAACGTCACAATACAAATGTGTTGTTCATTTTCTTCATCCAAAATGTAGTAATTTTATTTTTCAGATTTTGGGTTGACATATGACATTCGACTTGTTTATGTGAGATTTACCCCTTTGATGTATAAATGTAAATTTTAAAAATGTTATTACTGGCTAGTTGTAAAACGTTGAATGGATCTACATCAGTGCTTTCTTCAGGTTTGTGAGACACAAAATAAACGAGTTTCCTTGTTAGTCAAGAAGAGAGGTCACGCCATCATCTCTGATCTTAAATTTAATATTAACCAGGATGTTTAACGAAAACCAGCTTCTGAAGAGTTTCACAATCCAATCACATCAGGGAATGTGAACCATTGGCACGTCAACAATGTGTGTGTAAAGGGTGTGTGCTTAACAAAGAGGTGTGTGTTTGTGTGTAGGGCTCTGTGTCTACCCATCAAACCCGTTTCATGTGTGTTGACTCCTGCTTAAGTATTTAGTTTCCTGTCTAGTGTGATTCCTCTTAAGTCACTGAAAAACACGCCTCATTTGTCGAACTAATTCCTTTACTCAGTGAAATGATTTCTCCCATGATCCTCCAGGTTTTGCTTGGCTGGAGATGAGGCTCTGAGGCAGTCTCTCGTGGTTTCCGGGGGTGATGGGTGCAAACACCAGTCAGGTGAGCGACCTGTCAGAGAGCCAGAGCATCCGCACTCTGATTGGTCCAGATGCCATATCAGAGAATGAGCCCTTCTGGAACCAGCTGATCTCCTTCACCTTCACCAGCCCCACCAGCAGGTGAGACGCTCCTCTGACCCCATCACTGATGTCCTGTACACTTATCTTTAAAGGGTTAGTTCACCCAAAAATGAAAATTCATTAATTACTCACCCTCATGTCGTTCCACACCCATAAGACATTCGTTCATCTTCAGAACACAAATTAAGATATTTTTGATGAAATCCGATGGCTCAGTGAGGCCTGCATGGACAGCAATGGTACTTCTTCTCTCAAGATCCATTAATGTACTAAAAACATATTTAAATCAGTTCATGCGAGTTCAGTCGTTCGAATATTTTTTGTGCGCCAAAACCCCCCCCAAAAAATGACTTTTTAACAATATTTAGTGATGGCCGATTTTAAAACACTAGGCGTTTCTCAATGTCAAGGATACTTCCTTGGCAGGACTGGTCCTTCCAAGTCACTTCCTTCAGAGGCTAGGCGAGGCTCCTCTTTAGCATTCGGAGAACACGTAAATGGAACAGACTAGCAAGTGCACGTCATTATGTCAGTGAAAAGGTAAAAGAAATGCCAGTGACGGCAACCAAGCTAACAATTGTTAAATGACGGTCCGGTTCAGTTAGCCATCAATAACGTAATTTGTATTTGTATCATTTATAATATCAATACGGTAGTAATTTGTACTGGCATTTAAACGTTAAACTTTATTTATCTGACATATTTACTACAGTTAGAACAAATGTTTGGTAACATAAATATACTTACATTTGAAAGCATATTGCCCGCTAACGTCCGTGAACAAGGATCGCAAAGCTGCACGCATAGGATTGTGGGTGATTTTAGAGCGCAAAGAGCGCGAAGGCTACACATATGCATCCTTTCCTGTATATGGGATATTTTTTCGAACAAAGGACTCAGTCCTCCGAGGATCCTCAACATTGGAACAGTCCTTCGACGGATGTCGATGACGTAGCATCCTCGAAATTCTGGCTTCCGAGGATCCTTCCTTGACATTGAGAAACGCCTACTGCTTCAGAACGGTATGAATCTTTTGAGTCGAATCAATGATTCGGATCGCGTATCAAACCACCAAACTGCTGAAATCACGTGACTTTGGCTCTCCGATCCACTGATTTGATTCGTAAAGCTCCGAAGCTTCATGAAGCAGTGTTTTGAAATCAGCCATCACTAGATATTGTTAAAAAATTATTATTATTATTATTTTTTTGGCGCACAAAAAATATTCTTGTCACTTTATTAATATTAAGGTAGAATGACTGAACTCACATGAACTGATTTAAATATGTTTTTAGTACATTAATGGATCTTGAGAGAGGAAATGTCATTGCTGGCTATGCAGGCCTCACTGAGCCATCGGATTTCATCAAAAATATCTTAATTTGTGTTCTGAAGATGAACGAAGGTCTTACAGGTGTAGAACGACATGAGGGTGAGTAATTAATTACATTATTTTCGTTTTTGGGTGAACTAACCCTTTAAGTGAAAATCACCTTTCTGAATCTAAAATAGGTTGTTTGTGTGATTGTGTAGATCTGATCCAACTCGACTGCACAAACTGTTTGGGTCGCTTATAATGTGCATTTGAATATGCAACACAATACATCTTCCCAAATTTGTAAAGAGAATCTATAAATCTGTCCCTGAGGTTTTCCACCACAATAAAATATGTTTTACTGTTTGAAAGCAATGACATTAATACAGACATACATTTTAGTATTGTAATTTTATTGTTCTGTAAAATAAATGTACTGTAATTATAATTAAATGTTATTACATTAATTTACTTTTTAATTACCGTTATGTGTCTGGTGTTGTAAAAAGCGATACCATTGTGCTGTGTTCACCTCAGTAAGTTCACCGAGTGGATCTCTGAGCTGGTGGGAGTGAGTGAAGGCGGGGCTAATTAGAATATTCATAGATCCCCGTATACAAAACAAAGCAAGGGTGTAGAGTTACATTCAAGCTATTTTAAGGCATTAAGAATTTTATGTAAATGTTATTTTGGTGATCAAATATGAGTTTTAAGGGATAAAATTGACTACAAGGGGACTTTAATATTATATTAATAATAATAATTTAAAGTCCCCCTGTAGTCAATAATTCTATCCCTTAAAACTCATCTTTGATCACCAAATTACATATTTAAAGTTTTTTTTTATTTTTTTTATTCAGTTTTCCTGTCAAAAAAATCATGTCTTAAAATAGCTTGAATGTAATTACACCCTTGCTTCATTTAGTATACGCGGATCTATGAATATGCTAATTAGCCCCGCCTCCACTCAGTCTCATGAGCTCAGAGATCCACTCTGTCAACTTACTGAGGTGAATGCTGCAAAATGGTATCGTTTTTTACAACATCGGACACATAACAGTAATTAATATGATTAGCCTTCTGCTTGACTGTTATCAAACAGCTGCTAATGTCACACAAACCATGTTCCCGTTCACGAGTCAGACGGCTGCCTTCTGAAAATCAGCATCCTTAGAAACGCTTTGAACAACAGTGCAGAAAATTCATCATAACATCGAAATATACATCATACACCCGCTATATTGCTAAATCTACCCGATTTTTCATATCAGAAGAAAAATATACTGGGATAACCTGGCTTCTCTTGAGACTCGCCTGCTTCAGACTCAGAGCGGTCATAGTTAATGATATGCTAAAGCCCATTGACGTGATTGGTTAGGAGGTTGTGATGTCAGAAACACCAGCGATTTTAAAGGTGCCATCGAATGGCATGTAATATAAGTCTAAGGTGTCCCCTGAATGTGTCTGTGAAGTTTCAGCTCAAAATACCCCATAGATTTTTTTTTTTATAAATTTTTTTTAACTGCCTATTTTGGGGCATCATTAAATATGCACCGATTCAGGCTGCGGCCCCTTTAAATTCTCGTGATCCCCGCCCCCGGAGCTCGCGCTTGCCTTAAACAGTGCCTAAACAAAGTTCACACAGCTAATATAACCCTCAAATTGATCTTTACAAAATGTTCGTCATGCATGCGTCGGATTATGTGAGTATTGCATACTGTTATATTGTTTACATTTGATTCTGAATGAATTTGAGGCTGTGATCTGTGGCTAACGGCTAATGCTACACTGTTGGAGAGATTTATAAAGAATTTGTGAAGTTGTGTTTATGAATTATACAGACTGCAAGTGTTTAAAAATGAAAATAACGATGGCTCTTGTCTCCGTGAATATAGTAAGAAACGATGGTAACTTTAACCACATTTAACAGTACATTAGCAACATGCTAATGAAACATTTAGAAAGACAATTTACAAACATCACTAAAAATATCATGATATCATGGATCATGTCAGTTATTATTGCTCCATCTGCCATTTTTCGCTATTGTTCTTGCTTGCTTACCTAGTCTGATGATTCAGCTGTGCACAGATCCAGACGTTAATACTGGCTGCCCTTGTCTAATGCCTTGAACATGGGCTGGCATATGCAAATATTGGGGGCGTACATATTAATGATCCCGACTGTTACGTAACAGTCGGTGTTATGTTGAGATTCGCCTGTTCTTCGGAGGTCTTTTAAACAAATGAGATTTACACAAGGAGGAGGAAACAATGGAGTTTGAGACTCACTGTATGTCATTTCCATGTACTGAACTCTTGTTATTCAACTATGCCAAGGTAAATTCAATTTTTAATTCGAGGGCACCTTTAAACCATGTTTTTGAAATCGTCTTTAGATCACTGCAGTTTTAAAGAGAAAATACTCAGCAATGGTGATGACTTACGAATTTGCACATGGCATGTTAAAAACACCACATAGACATAAACAACATTAAAACTTGATTTTCACCACAGGGGGACTTTAAATAATTTTAAGTTATCCTGTTGCCCCATTGGAAGTTTACTGAGGCCCCCTTAGTTGAGAAGATATGCGTTCTTCTATTGATTAAATTCAAAAACTTCAAAAGAGCAAGAAAAATTGTGTTTCTTTATATGACCGCTTTAAACAAACACACTCCCAGGGCACTTGAAATTTCTTTAACAAAACAGAAGCAAACTCGCACCAGCGCTGTATTGTGAGCTGAAAAACAAGACAAACACAGCTGTTCAATACTAGCTGACCGAAGATGATGTTTCTGCTGTTTATCTGAAAGTTAATATAGTTGTCGAGTGATGACTGAGTAGTTGTTTTCTAAATCTGTTATATGCTGTGTTATGTCTTTTCCATTATATTTGGTGTTTTTCCTGTTATAGTTAACTGCTAATGTCCAGTAATTGATTACACTTGTTTCTGAGCTCAGGTGCATGTAGGTTAGTTCATCTTTTGCTCTCTCATTTTGGAGGTTATATGAGGGATGGACACCAGAGGGAGCCAGAGAATCTCACATCACAAACACTATTTCAGCATCTCTTTCTCTCATGTTCATTATGATAGACATGTCATTGAAGTTGTTCTGCATTATTTAGATAATATGATTAAAGGCACTTTGCATGTTTCATGTCGTAAGACACAAATCCCAAGTTTTTGTTGTGAGGACTATTAGATGTATAATGTTGTTGTCATTAGGTTATTATTAGGGATGGAATATATCGGTCTCCATATCAGTATTAGCCGATATATGTTCATTTTTAATGTTGTCGTTATCAGCCTGATAAGAAAATTTGGCCGATGTATTAAAGCCGATAAATAATGGATTATTTCCTTCAGCTGAGACACTTCAGATGCGCACTGTCCACCATGATGGTTTTGAATTGCTTGAAATATGATTGAAAATAACTTCAAAAAGTCAAATACAGTCAAGTTCAACATGTGCAGCACAAGTCTGTCATATAAGCTTCATAATATTATAATAATTCTGTGTTTGGGACATGGCTTTTGTAATCAGGCTCTAAAAAATTAAATCTAATTCCAAATTTTTATATATCGTCCAAAATATATTGATTATCGGATTTCAAATAATTATCGATTAAAAATAAAGAATTATCATAAAGAAATTTTCATATCGGTGCATCCCTATTTGTTATATTTAACACATTTAACACAGTAACTAGGTCATTTTAAATGTCTGCATCTTAAAATGGTGATTTCTGACATCTTTTCAGCTGTATCCATCCATGTCAGACATAATCCGTTGAACTTTTATTCACTTCATTACAGTATTTACTTACATATTGCTGTAAGTGAACAGTATTAACTGCATTTATTGTCCAACAATATAAAATGTATCTCTGCCCTACATTTTGCATGCATGTAATCTACAGCTTTTAGTTAGATGATTGTTTGTAATATTATTATTTATTGAACATTGATTTACTTTATCATTGCTTTCCCTTTATGATATACTGTAACATCTCTATCAACATCTCCATGTGACCATGTTAAATTCATTGTAAAACACTAGTTTGAGTTGCTCATTGATATTTCTCTCGTATGATGGTGATCTCTCTCTGTATTTGCAGTGCTGATGCTAAACTCCTGGAGGAGGCTGTCATCCCGTTGGCCAAGACTCTGAGTATGTGTGTTTGTATGAATAATTTACTGCCGTTTCATTACAGCCGTCTGTACAAAGAGACCCACACTGATTTTAAACCCACTGTCCTGTGAAATAAAGCTCTGTAATTTCGGTCTGTGTGCGCATAAAGCCACACCATTCAAATGATTACCGATCCCAAGTCAGCTCCGCTTTTATGATGTACTGTAATTTAAAATGTAATTTATTGAGTTTGACTCGTTTGTTTTTTACCACTAAATCACAAGGATCCTTAATGCATTCTGTTGATCTGGTTTAGTAGCACTTATCATGAACAACCTACAGATGGGAAATGATGTTTTGTGTTTTTGATCATCTGTCTCGATCCTTTATAGTTCAGAACAACCCCAGGTCTGGGAACTTCGGGGCGTTGGTGAGAGTCTTTCTCAGCAGAACCAAAGAACTGAAGATTTCCACAGAATGCCAAGAGTAAGTGAGATACATCTTCACTAATGTGTGCATATAAGAGTTGAATGTGGTTTTAAATATACATAAACAATGAATAATATGAAGACACACAGTATTCAAAACCCATTGCATGTAAACTGAAGTACTGATGTGTCGTTTCCTCTAGAAAACATCAATACTGGTTCTCATTTACTAATAATCGTGTACAAGTTTCGAAAAATATTATATTTTAAATTGCAGCTCATTACGTTTATTTATTTGCACATTCCATATGTATGCAGAAACAAATTGTGTGTTTGGTATTTTTTCAAAAATATTATCATAATTAATAAATAAAAAAAAAAAAAATCTTTGGGATAAGTATCTGTAACGAGGTCAGATGTGGGAAGAAGGAGGCGGGAACCGGCGAACGTTCAACAAAAGTTTAATCTCCAAAATAAACAAACAAAACGAAAGTAATGCCGGCAGACCCTCGCGGACGTCTGCCGGCCACACAAACATAATAAAACATAACATAAAGTCCAGGCCTGGTCCTCTCTCGTCCTTCACTGTAGTCGCTCCTCCTTTTATGCTCCCGGAGCTCCTCCGTGAGGGACTCAAGGCCGGTGCGCCTCCCAGGTGAAGCTCATTAACACTCGCGCCACCGGCCTCGCGCCGTTCCCTCACGGCTCTCGCCCGCCCTGGTCGCCACATACCCCCATCGCCCCTCGCAGGCCGGGGGTACTCCCGAGACTGCGCTCTACTCCCCCCCGGGGCCTGTCTCGGCGGCCGCAGCACCTGGGGGAAAAAAAAATTCTGGGTCCGGTTCCAGACACACTGCCGCTCGGTCCTCAGCCTGCCGAGAGGCTTTTCCTCGCGGTGCCACATGCGATGGCACTGGACGCTTGGTGGACGGCCCGATCCTCGACCGCCTCCTGGCGGCCGGCGATGGCTCCTCCGACTGAGGGCAGCCGGCAGCGAGTCCCCCGTCCCTGCTCCTCCCCTTAATGGCGGACGGCAGCAGGCTCCGGCCCACGGCGAACGGCGGCGACTCCTCCGCTCCCTCCTGGACGGCAGCCACCCCACCTCGTCCCAGGAGCACGGCATCCGGGTCTCCGTCCCACCTTTCACTAGGCTCCAGCACCACCGCCTCGGGCAGCCTCTCGCGGTCTACACACACTCCCGCGCTGCCCGAACTCCGCAGCACCGCGATCCCCCTCAGCAGCGAGGGCTCTTCGACAGCATGTCCCTCCTTCCTCCCGGGTTTCGGCACCAATGTAACGAGGTCAGATGTGGAAGAAGGAGGCGGGAACCGGCGAACGTTCAACAAAAGTTTAATCTCCAAAATAAACAAACAAAACGAAAGTAATGCCGGCAGACCCTCGCGGACGTCTGCCGGCCACACAAACATAATAAAACATAACATAAAGTCCAGGCCTGGTCCTCTCTCGTCCTTCACTGTAGTCGCTCCTCCTTTTATGCTCCCGGATCTTGAGGGACTCAAGGCCGGTGGATAAGTATCTTTTTCTTTTTCTTTTTCTTTTTTTTTTTTAAAGTTATGATCCTTCCAAAATCATTCTAATATGCTGATTTGAATAATATTATTCATTATTGGTGCTCAATAGTTAACAGTAGTTCTTATAAATGTTGAAAACATTTATATTTTGCTGCTTAATATTTTTGTAGATTTTTTTTCCTTTGAACAGAAAGTTCAAATATAAATATAATATATATAATATATATATATAAAAAAGTATATATAGTATATAGGCAAGGCAATTTTATTCATACACAATGGAAATTCAAAGTGCTTTACATAAAGAGGAATAATAAAAATAGAACATAAGGAATAGAAATAACAGTAAAAACAGAATTTTTCTATCTGGATGGAAGAGCTAGGAAGTCTTAGGGAGTTTTTTGTTGTTGTTGTCCATCAGAGCAGATCTAAATGGATCTTCCTCACTTCCTCACAGTTTGTTCCTTCAAACTGATAAACAAAGTTTCAATCTCCCCTTTTGCCAAGACACCTCAAACTGCGCCACACAGCCCTAATCCCCCTTCCGGAGATATCTTATCTATGCAACGCAGTTCAAATTTCCCCTTTGGAAATTTCCCCCTTTGGAAAATGTCCTGACTGTAATCCAAAGATATCTTAACCATGCACCACAGCTCAAATTTCCCCATGGTTTGTCCCCTTATCCAAATTTACCAAATTTTAACCTGATCACAAATGCTTTCTTTCTAATTCTCCCAGCTCTTTCAACCAGACAGCAATATTTAAAATGCATTAAAAGTCAGAATAACAAGATGATACATAAAAGATAGAAAATACATTAAAAATGAAATAAAAACAGGAAAAGGAATTAAAAGAATAAAAAGATAATGCGTATAAAATAAAATGCAAACACTTCGGACATATATATGTTTATATATATGAATATATATATATATATAATGTCTTTTCCCACACTCGCTTTTCTGCGACATTTAGGGCGCGTTAACCAATAACTAATCACTCGGGATTGTACCGTTAAGATGTTTTTGATATGATTTTCCCATGGGAATAACAGCGGCGCAGCCCACAGGATCATACACACACACACCAGAGCCGATGTTTGTGCTCACAGTGTTGCTGCAGCATAAATCCAGAGCAGGGAGTGACCCAGCGCTCCTACAGCGCGTGCATGTGAACTGTCACACGGTGATCCTCTGAGAGAATATTTATGATGTGCTCTGATCTGAACTATGCAGAGATCAAACCCTCAGTCACACATTTGATCCAGGGTCAGCTGATGTGATAGCTGCACATGTGAGCTGTTTCTCAGTGTATGAACTCGTAATGATATAGTAACTACTGACAGCCTGTGTGTGTGTGTTGGTTTAGTCAAGGATGATCCAAAACCACTGACAGGGTCAAGCCACATTTCACAGGCTGCTGTAGGTCAATAATTATCTCTCTCTCTTTCTCTCTCTCTAGTCAGTTGTTCATCTGGCAGGCCCATAATGCTTTGTTTCTGGTGCGCTGTTTGCTGAAGGTCTTCATCAGGGAGATGAGCGAAGAAGAGCTGCACTTACAGTTCTCCTACCAGGAGAGGGCGCCGGGAACCTACGGTATCTTACAGACGCACACATTTTTGATGTGTTTAATTATATTTGACCCTCACAAATACAGTCAAACCAGTACACACAGATAGATTTTTACTTGGTTACTGTACCTAAATGAGAACATGCCTTAGATTCCTGTTGATTGTTGTTGGTGACACTTTACAACAAAGTCTCATTTTAGTTATTGCATTAGCTAACAATAAGTATTAGATATTATTTTACATCATGTGTAAATCTTTGTTAATGAACACGCAATAATTCATGTTGAAATTAACATGAACTAACATTAATAAATGCTAGTTTGATTGCATTTACTATTTTTCGTTGTTTGTTCATGATAACTAATATAGTTAATGTTAACAAATGAGACGGTGTAAAGTATTACTATTGTTTTTATGTAAAGCTAACCCTGCACCTAAACGAAAACTTACCTTTTTTAATAAAAATGTATTTATTTATTTATTTATCATTTTTTATATTTGTAAGTGTTCCAAGATGAAAGAGACGGTGTCCAGAAAGTATAGCTGAATATATTGATCTGTTTTTAGATTAAGCTAGCTATAAATTCTCCAGACTAGCACTAACTGGAACTGGTTTCCTCATTAATATTATTTTGTGTGAATATTTGATGTCCTTTAAGAAACACATCCGTGTTATTTTAGTATTATTTATATACTATTACAGTTTTTATTAATATTTCAAATTACCTTTTATTTTATATTTTCAGTTTTCATGTTAATTTTTTAATTTTTAGTAATTTTATTATGTGCTTTTGTCACTTATTAGTTTTTATATTAATCTTACTATTTAGGATTAATAGTTTTTTATCATTATTAAGTTTTAGTTCAGTTTTAAAGGTGCAGTGTGTAAATTTTAGCGCCATCTAACAGTGGGCTGCGAATTGACCCTTTGCAGGGAGTTTGATTGACAAGCGATCTAACCAATCAGAACGCCGAATCTGCCATTTTGTCCGACAAAGCAGTCAGGAGTTAGAAGATTAACCTCGGTGGAGTTAAACTTGAAAAATGTTGTATATTGACGTCTTTCCGCGTTTGAAACAACATTCATTCTCATGTTCATTCATGTTTATTTGACGTTATAAATGGACTAGTAGGAAGAGATGATCGGTTCACGAGCCGCTTGAGCTGACCACGACCATGGTCACGACACATTAAAGAGCCACAAAACGGTTTTTATTGTTTGAATTTCTTAAAAAAAACTACACAGTTTGAAAGCTGGGACTTTGTTTAATCTCTAAGTAACCTGCTCTGTCTTGTCTGTCGACGTGTTGTCAGTGTCCTCTTTGCTCCGCGATATATTTTTCACTGCGTGTGGCGTGACAGCGCCACGGCTTGTCGGACAAAGCAACAGTAACTAAGGGGGGCGGGTCTTTGCGAAGGGTCAATTGCAGCATAAAGAAGCTATGGTGGCCAACACAGGACAAATATTTAGTTATCTGAGGCAGCAGAGAGTAGCTAGTCAATCAAACGCACTCTGTAGAGCAGCTTGTCCATTTAGGGCTGCTGTAGAAACCGTGGTGTATGTAGATAGAAATTACTCATTCTAAGGTAATAAAAACATATCGGTTCATTATGTAAGGTCTTTATACGCCACTGAACACATAGTTATGTATATTATATTGCTTTTCTCCCAATAGATCCTCCTAAAATTTACACATTGCACATTTAATTTATTTATCTCTAGTTAATCATTTTAGTACTTAGTTAGTTTCCAAGACAGCATTTCTCATTTTCTAATGATCTAATATTTTTATTTAATTTTTATTTTAATTTCTTTAAAAGAACAAAACTGTTTTTAATAGTTTTAGTTTTTGTTAATAACCCTGACAGACATTTCCCATGTTTGACTTCACAAAAGAAGATAAAGTTAGTGTTTTGAAAGAAAGAAAGAGCTGTGAAGCTCATGTGTGTCATGTAAGTTTGAGACTGGCTCGGGTCATTTCCTGATCCTGTTCCCTCTTCTTTTCCTGCACATTTCCTGTCTGCTCTCCAGTGTACTTTTCAATAATAATGGCCAAAAGGCAAAATAAAAGAGCTTTTTCAGCACTAGAGCATTTAAGGTAAACACCAGGAGGACTGTATCTGTCTGTCCATCCTGACAGCTTCTCTGTTGTTTGATGTGTCACAACCCTCAGCCAAATGCTGCCACATCTGAGCATAAGTGTCATCTCTGACCAATCAGAATGAGCATCATACAGAACCAGTGACCTAAAGAAACTTTTCAGAGACTACTTTTACTTTGCTGATGTGTCAGCGTTCCAGTCTCTGACCTGATCGTGATGTGTGTGTGTGTGTGTGTGTGTGTGTTAACAGACTCCATCTGTGAGGATCTTCTGGAGGAGCTGGTCTGTAATTTGGTGCATCTCATCGTTGAAGTGCCGCTTCTGTGAGTACCCAAGAAGAACTTTGTGTGTTTGTTTTGTTCTGGATTTCTCTGTCTTGCAAATACTAAGTGATAAAGTATGTCTCAGCGTGAGAGTGTGTTATTGTCGTGATATATGACGGGTCTCTCACGTACAGTGTGTGAAGGTCAACTCTGACTCAAACAATGAGGTGTCACTGTCATTATTTATACACACAAATATATTTTCAACCATTTTTTTTCACAAAGTTTTCATGAAGTCAAAGCTGTCAAGCATATTAGCACAATTAATCATGCCACCTGATGCATTTTCAAAGTCAAGTCACCTTTATTTATATCGCGCTTTATACAGTACAGAATTGTTTCAAAGCAGCTCCCAGTAATAAACAGGAAAATAACAGAATCAATGAAGCAAACTTCATCATTTATGAGACAAAATTATCTCTCCGGAAGACAATAGTGTCATTATTCAGCTTGAGTCAGTTCATTTGTTTATTCAGTCGAGTTTTCATTGTTGCAAACGTATGAAACAAAGTCATTTAGCAAGGTTGATCAGCAAGGGTAGCATGCACAAAGTTGAACTACTTTTAACTTGATACCGCTTCTTACAAACATGACATTTTGCTCCGGGCACAAACATTTTTTCCATGCTCCCTTTCCATGTTTTTCCACGATCCCTGAGCGCCCGTGTGTCTCATCAGACCTCTGTGTGACCCGCTGTCATTTACACACCTGAGTGGAGGACACCTTCATGCATGAAACCATGATTTATTGAGTGACGCCCTTCACACACACCTCTGTAACTCTCTGCAGAGTCTACACGCAGATAAACACACTGGCACTGCGTCATTTGGCTCTCCTCCTGCATGTTTCCAGTGTTTGTGTGTGCTTTTATGCATTTAAAGGACAGATAGATTTATCCGCTCTGAATGTAAATCTGTTTGTCATGTTCTAGAGTGTTCTTGTGCTCCACCCAGTCTATAATGAGAGCCATATTAAAGCCAGATAAGTTTTGCGATGCTGATCATGATGATGGGTGTGTGTGAGTGTGTATCTCACTGTTCAGTCCTTAAAATGCCCCTCATTTATTTTAATAAAACACATTTGTGATCTTATTAAAGGAGACCTTTTATGACCTTTTAAGTCTTGATTGTGTTTTTGGGCTCTACTAGAACAGGTTTTCATGCTTGAATGTTCATTGTTTTTCTCATATTTGTCATTGTTGCAGCTCCTCTCTTCCCAGTCTGTCAGTAACGCTCTGTTTAGTTCCTCACACCAAGTGTACCAAATAAGGAGGTCTCGGTACGCTTTCAAACGAACTCTGGAACGGTTCACTTGAGACAGTTACAAATAAAGGCACAATAGTTCATAGAGCGAACTTGTCAGTCGTTTTGATGAGTGACGCGGAGAAAACTCTGACCAATAAGAGGACAGTTGTACTCTTACGTGATTTGCTTAAAGGTGCCATAGAATGTAAAATTGAATTTACCTTGGCATAGTTAAATAACAAGAGTTCAGTACATGGTGAGTCTCAAACTCCATTGTTTCCTCCTCCTTGTGTAAATCTCATTTGTTTAAAAGACCTCTGAAGAACAGGCGAATCTCAACATAACACCGACTGTTACCTAACAGTCGGGATCATTATGTACGCCCCCAATATTTGCATATGCCAGCCCATGTTCAAGGCATTACACAAGCCAGTATTAACGTCTGGATGTGCACAGCTGAATCATCAGACTAGGTAAGCAAGCAAGAACAACAGCGAAAAATGGCAGATGGAGCGATAATAACTGACATGATCCATGATATCATGATATTTTTAGTGATATTTGTAAATTGCCTTTCTAAATGTTTCGTTAGCATGTTGCTAATGTACTGTTAAATGTGGTTAAAGTTACCATCGTTTCTTACTGTATTCACGGAGACAAGAGCCGTCGCTATTTTCATTTTTAAACACTTGCAGTTTGTATAATTCATAAACACAACTTCATTCTTTATAAATCTCTCCAACAGTGTGTAATGTTAGCTTTAGCCACGGAGCACAGCCTTAAACTCATTCAGAATCAAATGTAAACATCCAAATAAATACTATACTCACATGATCCGATGCATGCATGCAGCATGCATGACTAACATCTTGTAAAGATCCATTTTGAGGGTTATATTAGCTGTGTGAACTTTGTTTATGCGATGTATTTATAGAGTTGCGAGCTTGGGGGGCGGGGAGCGCGAGAATTTAAAGGGGGCGCAGCCTGAATCGGTGCATATTTAATTATGCCCCAAAATATGCAGTTAAAAAATTGAATAATAAAAAATCTATGGGGTATTTTGAACTGAAACTTCACAGACACATTCATTGGACACCTTAGACTTATATTACATCTTGTGAAAATGCGTTCTAGGGCACCTTTAAACACATTTTGGTACACTTTGAAATGTTGCTGTGTGAAAGCGAACCGAACCAAGAAGAAAATGCAACATTGTAACAAATTTAGTCCCTGTTTTGGAACAAAACAAACAATCCATAGGTGTGAAAACACCCATAGAGAATAACTCCTGGTGGAGGGACTTTGTAGACCTTTTTCATACTCAAACAACAACAAAACACACTAAAGAAAGCATAACAGGACCCCTTTGCACATGATTCATCAGTGCACATTATACTAAAGAACAAGACTCCTCATTAAGACTTTATTAAATCAATCATCGAGTCAGAGTCCTGGACTAGCTGTTAGTGCACTCGCTCCAAATCATAACGGCACACAAAGTATATCCTGATCTCATACCCCATGTCTCTTCCCAGTAATTTTCCATCTCTACACTGTTTCTTTCAAATAAAAGTTTGAAATAAAGCGTGTTATTTTTGCTGGCTCACATGTGTAAGTGGATTGCGTAGTTGTTGTATTGTAACAGATTTCAGTCTGCTGTTGTTGTCCCGTGTCTGTTTTTGTTGCCGTTTGTCTCGTTTCCTTGCTACGTGCTGACCAAGAGAAGTCAGGCGCGGGTCACATTCAGATCCCCGACTTGCTGGTTCCTACGTGTTTTTGAGCGGTTCTGTAGCCGGAGACAGGATTCTTATCACGCTGTTGTGAAGGATATTGTGAATTGTAGCTCAAATTACCACACAGATCAAAACAAGAAATAACACAAAAACATCAGTGTTTATTCTGTGTAAGATGACGATGAATAGTTCACCCGAAAATCATTTATATTATATTATTATATAATATCATTCCAAGCCCATTTTTGCTGTGAAAAATGAAAGATAATGTTTAGCACGATCTTTAGCTGCTCTTTTTCATACAATGAAAACGTATAGTGAAAAAGAGCTGTCCAGAAAGGACATAAATGCACCATAAACTGACTTCAGAAGACAAGAGAAGAGACAGACTGAAATTTAAGACTGTTATTCGCAATTTTGCATATCTGATGGAAAAATGCATTTCTTCTACTTTTGTGTCTTTTTGACTCTGTTCCATAAATGGAACAGATTTGTGATAATATAATTATATTTATGGTGCTAAAGATGAATAATCATGTTGTTTTGTAAGATTGTGAGGGAGTTTTTCCATGCTCTTGAAAAATGAATTTTTGTTATCGGACATTGACAATATTTAAACTCTACAAAACATGTAAAAGGCAAGGCTATTAATAATAATTGTGCAAATTTCTGTGGTTTATTTTTTAATGGTAAGTATTTTTTTTTTTTTTTAAAGTAACAAAAGGTTTATCAGCCCAACGTGGAACCTGCGTCCACAGATTCACGTCCTTCATCCCAATTACATTTATTTTAGTAAAGTCATCTCAATTTAGTACATTTGAGGTTGTTTTCGTTTTGTCCTCAAAATTCTGCAGATTTTCTTTCAAAGTCTTAATTTTCAACATTGCAACTAGATATCTCCATCTCAAAATGACCTGAAATACGATTATAACGATTATAAAGTCGTTAATAGATGATTATATACGATATATTTTTGTAGTGTACTACAATTGCAAAATGAATTTGTGTGATATGTTTTTTTTTTTCTATAATAAGTTGTATTTTAATAACCAAAACAATTCAAAGCACTAAAATAATATTAGAAAAATTGTAATTTGATTTAATATGTTGTTAAGCCTAGTTTGTGAGGTTTGGTTGGTCTCCATTGCAAAAACAGAATCCTATAGGAAACTCTGCATTTGTTATTGTGAATGTAAACTTGCAGTCGTGTGTGTGTTTGTTTGAGAAAGTGAAAGGGAATCATGCCAAGTGACTTCACAGCACTGGGAAGTGGAAGTGAAGTGAGACCTCTGGAGGAAGGAAACAAGGGACAATAGAAAGAAATAGATTGTTCTATTGATGTTGAGTAAGTGTGTGTGTTTGGAAAATGAGAGGTGGCAATGAGTTCAAATTTGCAGTAGGATTTCACTATTTTGGTGATTTTGAATTATAATGTGATCAGTTTGTCTGTTTCATATTTCACCATTTTTCATTTCATTTTGAAAATGTCAGTGCAAAATATTTTAATTTTATGCATTATATAATGCCTTTCCTTTCCTTTCCTTTCCTTTCCTTTCCTTTCCTTTCCTTTCCTTTCCTCTCCTCTCCTCTCCTCTCCTTTCATTTTTCCTTTCCTTTCTTCTCTTCTCTTCTCTTCTCTTCTCTTCTCTTCTCTTCTCTTCTCTTCTCTTCTCTTCTCTTCTCTTCTCTTCTCTTCTCCTTTCCTTTCCTTTCCTTTCCTTTCCTTTCCTTTCCTTTCCTTTCCTTTCCTTTCCTTTCCTTTCCTTTCCTTTCCTTTCCTTTCCTTTCCTTTCCTTTCCTTTCCTTTCCTTTCCTCTCCTCTCCTCTCCTCTCCTCTCCTCTCCTCTCCTCTCCTCTCCTTTCCTTTCCTTTCCTCTCCTCTCCTCTCCTCTCCTCTCCTCTCCTCTCCTCTCCTCTCCTCTCCTCTCCTTTCCTTTCCTTTCCTTTCCTTTCCTTTCCTCTCCTCTCCTCTCCTCTCCTCTCCTCTCCTCTCCTCTCCTCTCCTCTCCTTTCCTTTCCTTTCCTTTCCTTTCCTTTCCTTTCCTCTCCTCTCCTCTCCTCTCCTCTCCTCTCCTCTCCTCTCCTTTCATTTTTCCTTTCCTTTCCTTTCCTTTCCTTTCCTCTCCTCTCCTCTCCTCTCCTCTCCTCTCCTCTCCTCTCCTTTCCTCTCCTCTCCTCTCCTCTCCTTTCATTTTTCCTTTCCTTTCCTCTCTTCTCTTCTCTTCTCTTCTCTTCTCTTCTCTTCTCTTCTCTTCTCTTCTCTTCTCTTCTCTTCTCTTCTCTTTTCCTTTCCTTTCCTTTCCTTTCCTCTCCTCTCCTCTCCTCTCCTCTCCTCTCCTCTCCTCTCCTCTCTCTCTCTTCTCTTCTCTTCTCTTCTCTTCTCTTCTCTTCTCTTCTCTTCTCTTCTCTTCTCTTCTCTTTTCCTTTCCTTTCCTTTCCTTTCCTTTCCTTTCCTTTCCTTTCCTTTCCTTTCCTTTCCTTTCCTTTCCTTTCCTTTCCTTTCCTTTCCTTTCCTTTCCTTTCCTTTCCTTTCCTCTCTCTCCTCTCCTCTCCTCTCCTCTCCTCTCCTCTCCTCTCCTCTCCTCTCCTCTCCTCTCCTCTTCTCTTCTCTTCTCTTCTCTCCTTTCCTCCTCTTCTTTCCTTTCATTTTTCCTTTCCTCTCCTTTCATTTTTCCTCTCCTCTCCTTTCATTTTTCCTCTCCTCTCCTCTCCTCTCCTCTCCTCTCCTTTCTCATTTTCTTTTTCTTTCCCATTTTCTTTTTCTTTCCCTTCTTCTTTTTCTTTCCCTTCCTTTCATGATATTCACACAAATATAAATATTTACAACAACATTTGCATACAGATGATCTTGATGAATAAAAAGATTTACACAAATATAATTTGTTTCTTTTACAATCTTACTGTTTCCATTGTTTTAGAAAAGTGATTTCAACTCAATTAAATCCCTCTTGACCATGGTAAAATCACCATAAATCACAGCAGCGACTGATTTATAGATAAGATAAATGTATGTATTAATGTTTATCCTGTCTCTGTTTCTATAGCGACATCACCTACAACATCCTGTTTGAATCTGTGACCACCCTTCTGGTGCTGTTGTCCTATCAGCTCTTTCACAAGGAGATTCTGAGGGAGGGGCTTATTTATGGCTATCTGACCAAAGGACGATGGTGAGAAAGAAGGATTAACCCATGTTGGGTTTGAACCTACACCCCCATGTCTTTTAACCTCTACATGTACACTGTAAAAACGATTTTTCAAACTTGTAAGTAAAACAAAGATTATTGGAGTCCTTTTTACAAGACAATACTGTTTCAGTTTCTTCTGTTTCTTTCTACTTCCAAATTTCATGTTAAATTCAAAGTGTTATTTGGTGTTTCTATAATTGTGAAATTTACTAGCAATTTCTGATTGAAAATTGTTTCTATACCAGAATTTTTCCAGTGTACATGTAATTTGAGGTACCTTTGTGTATTATACGGTTGACAATATAAATAGACTAGTAATGAAACTAGAATGGTAAGGCACAGACACTCTACACACCTGAATTGACTCGTCTAATTGATCCAGAGTTCCAGCGATGCTTCATAAACTTCTTAACTCGAGAACCAGAGCCAATACAAGTAAAAAGTTGTTGCCTACCGCAGTGTTTTATTCTTACAAAGTTTGTCTCAGTGTGATAATGTGGCCCCCTGACCGGCATTAACAGAAGGACGACTGTCAAGCGCTGCCATTTCATATGCAAATGAGGGTGTTCATTAATTCGCCAGATGCTCTCGTCTGGAGCTTTGCTTGAGTTCACCCGGAGGGCTCGTTTGCATCGCACCAGTGATACTGAGCTTTTAAAGTTCCCTCGTTAGCTCTTCAGCACTGCAGCTGAGCTTGCATGTCTGAGGTCATTAACGAACACTCGTCAAACCTCACGAGTGTCTTTAGGACTGAGACGTACTCTATGCAAGTGCATGAAAGCAAAGACATCCAGCTATACAAGCTACATACTCTCACTTCACAATGCAAATGAGCATTGAAAATACCACCAGTTTCCAGAAACCATTTCCATGCTTCTTTAATTCTGATGTTTTGTCTTGACATTCTTTATGTTCCCAGAGATCACAATGCTAATGTACCAAAAATGATAGTAATTTTGTAAAATGCCCTATAATTTTCTTTTCAAATGGTTTTTCTATGTTCCTGTGATCAAATAAAAACCAACCACGGTCAGCTGTTTTAAATGTCAGAAGTGCTGCTTAAAATGTTCTTATCCATCCATCCTTCTGTTCAACCATCCATCCTTCCATCCAACCAACCATCCATCCATCCAGCTGTCCTTCTGTCCAACCGTCCCTCTGTCCAACCGTCCATCCAGCTGTCCAACTGTTCATCCGTCCTTCTGTCCGTCCATCCATCCGTCCATCCATCCATCCATCCATCCATCCATCCATCCATCTGTCCAACCATTCATCCATCCGTCCTTTTGTCCAACCATCCATCCAGCTCTCCAGCTGTTCATCCGTCCTTCTGTCCGTCCATCATCCATCCATCCATCCATCATTCATTCGTCCTTCTGTCCAACTGTCCTTCTGTCCAACCGTCCATCCAGCTGTCCTTCTGTCCATCCATCCATCCATCCATCCATCCATCCATCCATCCATCCATCCATCCATTTATCTGTCATCCAGCTGTCCTTCTGTCCAACTGTCCATCCGTCCGTCCTTCTGTCCAACTGTCCGTCCTTCTGTCCAACTGTCCATCGTCCGTCCTTCTGTCCAACCGTCCGTCCTTCTGTCCAACCGTCCATCCGTCCGTCCTTCTGTCCAACCGCCCATCCGTCCGGCCTCCTGTCCATCCGTCCGTCCAACTGGCCTCCTGTCCAACCGTCCATCCGTCCCTCTGTCCAACCGTCCATCCAGCTGTCCAACTGTTCATCCGTCCTTCTGTCCGTCCAACTGTTCATCCGTCCTTCTGTCCGTCCAACCATCCATCCATCTGTCCAACCATTCATCCATCCGTCCTTTTGTCCAACCATCCATCCAGCTGTCCAGCTGTTCATCCGTCCTTCTGTCCGTCCAACCATCCATCATCCATCATCCATCCATCCTTCTGTCCAACCATCCGTCCAACCATCCATCCAACCATCCATCCTTCCGTCCAACCATCCATCATTCATTCGTCCTTCTGTCCGTCCATCCATCCATCTGTCCAACCATCCATCCAGCTGTCCTTCTGTCTAACTGTCCATCCGTCCTTCTGTCCAACCATCCATCATCCATCCATCCATCATCCATCCATCCATCCAGCTGTCCTTCTGTCCAACTATCATCCATCCGTCCATCTATCCTTCTGTCCATCTATCTGTCCAACCATCCGTCCATCCATCTGTCCAACCATCCATCAGTCCGTCTATCTGTCCAACCATCCTTCCGTCCAACCATCCGTCCATCCATCCATCCTTACATCCGTCTGTCCATCCATTGTCAAAAATACAGATATTTTGATATGTATTCTAACTGAATGGCACCAATACTAATTTCCGCAGAATCGATACACCAATACCAATAACATGTTTTTGCACTGAATTTTAACTTGTTGCACAAGTTATTTTAGATATTTGTTATTTAGTTGTTACTTTTATGGTATCTATTAATATTTTGAATTAACTTTTTATTTTTATTTTTTCAGTTTTCATTTCAATTTAAGTTTAATTTTGTTATGTGCTTTTGTCATTTGTATTATTTTTTTAACATTTCTATTTAGCTTTAAAGCTAATTTTCCCAAAAATTATACGTTTTCATTTAATATTTATATTTTATTTCAGCTTTATTTCAATTACATAAAACATTTGTAATTGTATCGTTTTAGTTAACAATAACAAGTATGGTAGGTTTGCTAAATCTCTCTCTATTTGTCTCTCTCTGTAGTCTGTCTCTGACGAGTCGTCTGGTGAAGACGCTGCTGTATAACTTCATCAGACAGGAGAAATGTCCGCCCGCCACGCACGTGTTGCAGACGCAGTCAGACGGAGGAGGGCTGCTGTACGGACTCGCATCAGGAGTCGCCAGTGAGTACAAACACACACTGTCCCGATCACCCACACATACTGGTCCTGTTTGCCATCCCTCAAAGACGTCTTAAGCTGTTTACCAGATTTATGAACAAATCATTCAGTCAATCAGCTGATTCATTAAATTATTCCTTCAATAGTGTATATAAACATTCAACTTCACACGGGTGACAGTAGCAATGTTTCCACCCAAGGTTGCGCATTTAACTTATGCTCAAAATTGAAATATCACAAAAAACTTTCTGAATGAAGCACTGTTTCCATCTCATGTATTCAAGAGAACAAAAATCATAATTTCCTGCAAAATTGGCACAAAATATCTATAATAAAAATAGAAGTTGCGCCTCAGAGCGGCAGACGAAACACAATAAATGCTGTCGTGTTATCTTGCGTTCGCATGCTGGTGTTTGGGAACGCAGTCGTGATATCATTTTGATGACAGGCTTTGACTCAGGCATTTCAGAACGACCAAACCAACATTCGAGATGCTGCGATGCGATTTGGTCCACTGTTTAGTCCAATCACATCCTCTGTTGAGGCAAAGTCACATGAGGTTTTTTTGTTTGTGCGTCGAGGGATTTATTCGGTTTCCATCGTAGTTTATGCACGTCATCTTATCGGATAAACAAATTATCCGCCTCAATTGTGCGCATATGTTTTTTATGCACATTTTTAAATTTATGTGCATCTTGGGGTTTCCATCCAGTGTTTTTTATGCAATATCCCGAAATTCGCATAAAAATAGGTGGATGAAAACATAGCTAGTGTTGATGTGTGTTTGTTTGTTATGGCTCAGCAGCATCATTTGCGTAAATGATGCCAGTGTTGTAAGATGAATGTCCGGGTCCATCGAGGTTGAGCAGGGTCTGATTACTCTTTCAGATAATAATATTTGTTTTGGTTGTAAATAAACCCTTCAGTCCTTGAATTTGCATGTGAAAAGTTCCCACATACACCTGATTCTCACGCTCCTCTGTTCAGCTTTGTCTGACTCTAATAAAGTTGTTCTGTTTGTTTGAACAGGCTCTTGTTTGACAAGCCTGTCAAAAACTAAATCCAGAGCACAGGTTCTGTGTGTGTTATTGACAGTTGCGTCTGTCTGTCTGTCTGGTGTCTGGCTCGCTCTGACGTGTCAACGGCAGGACACACACACACACACACACTTTTCATTGTGTGAACTGGACTCTTGTCTTGATCATTTACTTAATATTGAGTTACACACATCCTCATTGTGTGGACTGAATTCAGACCAGTGTCCATCACACACACACACACACACACACACACACACACACACACACACACACAGACTGACTGTCACCAAAACGTACGCAGACACACATTCATGTCTGTCTCACTCTGAGCATCAGACAGAGCTGTGACACACTAACCTATAAACACACACACTTTAATTTATACTTTTTTGGGACTCATTCGTGAAACATAAGCACTATATATACAAATAATGTACAGAGCATTTTGTTTTGATCGTGTTGCATGAGTAAGCATATACTAAACTACTGATGAATGAAAATAATCTAAATAATCGGAAAAACTGAAATGAAATGAAACCAAAAGCAGTGGTTAAAAAGCTAAATTAACTGTGTAATAATAAAATATAAAATGAATAGTTGTTTATGTATTCACTGAGCTATCCAGTTATTTTTGCTTTGAGTTTTTATTTGAGTAATCTTTTTTTTGTTTCATTTTCAGTTTTTCGTTCTGATTTAGTTATGTTTTATGTCTTCTTGCTGTGCTTTTCTTTTTTTAGTTTCAGTTTAGTTATAGTTTTGATTTCATTTCAGTGTAGTAAAATGTTTTTATAATTATTATTTTTAATTTTAGTTTTATAATATTTAATATTCTTGGACATGATGCGGTGATTACGATGTGCAGGTGGTGAAAACTAGCATTGAAACAAAAAAAGATTTTATAAGGTATTATAATATTTATACTTGTGTTATGTTTATTTATGATGAATCACATCTAAAATAAAATGTTTACATAATATATATGTGTACTGTGTATAATTATGTATATTTAAATACACACATGCATGTGTAAATGAGAAAAAAAAATTATATTTATATATAAAACATTTGTGTGTGTATATATATATATATATATATATATATATATATATATATATATATATATATATATATATATATATATATATATTTATATATATTTATATATTTATATATAATGTATGCATATGTGTGTGTGTGTGTGTATACGTATTATTAAAATTTGATATAAAAATGATATTAAATCCAATTTGAAATATATAAAATATTTTGTATTTTTTTGTTACAGTTTAAGTTTTCACTTAAAATTAAATGTTTATGAAATAAAAAGCAAACTGAAACGATCACCACCACTGCTGAATGAAATGAAAACTAACCTGAAGTCTAGTGAATTTGAAAAATGAAATTCCAATCTGAAAGTGCTCTTTTCTGTCTTTTTGTTGCTTCTCTTTCACTATGACAGACACTGTTAGTCAGAAGTGCGATTAATGTCTAGAACTACATGTATCATCGACTGACACTCAGTGGCCAAAAGATACAAAATGAGCTTGTTAACAGCTGTGAGTCAGTGCCAAGATGACGTGCGAATGTGTGTGGAATCCAGACAGTGTGTCTTCATTGTCTGACGGGTAAATCAGGCCAGCTAAATGGAGACACAAGCTCTGTGTGTCAGTCCTGTCACCCACAGTAGGAATTCTGGGCCTGATCCTGTTTCCGCTGCTGCGGGTTGGAAAGATTCAGGCAGGATTAGATGGCCAAAATTCGTCACTCTGGAATTACACGTGCTGGAAAGCCTTCTGGATCATATTAATGCTAGCTTTGACTTAAACGTTTACGGTACTTTCAACGGCTCTATGTCTTCCACCGCCTGATGGTTAATTCGCTCGCAGTAATGAACATTCCGCTGTTGCCTGAGAAACGACTAAAGCTGCCCTAGAAACAGGAATTTGATGGATGACCTAGACATTTATATTTTGTCTATATATATTAAATCAGAACATATATATTACTTCCCAATTTTTTTTTTGTTGCCATAGGTAAAGGTTAAGCATTCAGTCGAGCTTTATTATACTTGGGTGGAAAAGAATCTGTGGAGTTTTTTGGCTTGTGGTCTGTGTCTGTTAGCTCAAACTTCCTGTCTTAATAGGAAATTTGTCAACACAGGAAAGAATATTGTGCTTGACATCATTTAATCAGTTCAAATGTTTTTAATAGATAAAACAGAGCAGATTCATAATGTTGGACACTATATTGAAACAAGAGGAATGTCACACCAAATTATGGAAGCCTGTTTCTGCCACAGAATTAAAAAAAAAAGTTAATTGCGACTTATCTCAAAATTCTGAATTTTACCTGCAATTGCATAGAAACTCCTTGCATTCACATAGCAACTCCCTAGAAACCACTCAACACAGAAACCACATAGCAACCCCCAAGAATCCATTCAGAAAAAAAAGGTAATTGCGACTTTTGCAAGTTTATATCTCAATTCTGAAAAAAAGATTTGAGTCAGAATTGTGAGTTATAAACTCAAAATTGTGAGAAAGTCAGAGTTGCAAGAATATAACAACAGAAAAGAATAGAGATTAAAAAACCTTATTTTTTTTATTTCTGTAATTGTAATTCAGACTTTTTTTCCTCAGAATTGAGATATAAACTTCCAATTGCGAGATATAGTCAATCAATATAAAGCAATTCAGTGAAAAAAGTCCAAATTGTGAGATAAAATTACCTTTTTTTTAACCCTTAAATGCATGACTGTTTCGCCAATCATTCTTACATATTTGGGTCTTTATCGACCCGGATCTATATCTAACACGGAAGGATCTCTACCTGTTGCGATAATATAAAACTCCTCTGATATTAGAGTAACAATTACAGAAGAATAAAAGAAATCATATTTTGTTACCTTTTGGAGCTTGAAAGGGCTCAGTTTGAGCAGATGTTTTATGCCATCCTCACTGTCCTCGTCAGAGCTCATTTCCTAGTAAATTCAGCAAATAATGGGCTCGTTTTATGTTTTTAGGTCACGAATATGAGCCCATTCGCGATCTCAAACGTATTCTCAAAACTATATAATTTTCAGCATCTTCAAAATCAATATTTCGCTCACTAACAGCTTCACCAGATCCATCCAGTAACAGTTACAGTCATATTTGATTGCGTTCAGTACTTGCTCTGCAGTAAATCACTGAGCCATTTCATGTTTCTCTTATTATTTCGTTTTCTGTCTGAATGAATCGTCACTTCAGCATTGTGTATCAGACATTGCCACCTTGTGGAATAAAGGTGAATTACACTTATTCCGTTATCTAAGATTCAATTATTGTTGTGCAGAAAAAATATACTTACACTCATACACACCTCGGGTCGTTAGCGACCCTATACAATTTTTACAAAAAATAAATACAATAATAGGCATTCTTTTATAATTTTATGATTTTTTTTCTTGTTATATTCTTTATAATGAATTGATTGAGGAATACCAAGAAGGTTGATGTCTGACTTTAAAAAATGAATGAGGAGGAGGGTAGTGAATGACGTCCCGGGTCACTAAAGACCCGAGGTATGCATTTAAGGGTTAATTGTGCATTTATATCTCAACAACAAGAACAACTTTTTTCTTGCAATTCCCAGTTTATATCTCACAATTCGGAGGAAAAAAGTAAGAATTATAAACTCAGAATTGCGAGAAGTCGTAACTGAAGAGTCAAAGTTTTTATCTCTCAATTGTGAGAAAAAGGTCAGAACTGTGAGATGTAAAAGTCGCAATTACCGTTTTTTTGGTTCCAAAGCAGAAACAAGCTTCCATAACTGATATGTGTGATTATCCACCCAAAAAAGGGATGAATGATGTACTTAAAGCGATGCTCTCTGGGAAACACTTGTGCTTCATAAATCAGGGTGGTGATCTGTGTGAAGATGGCGTGTTGATGTTTCCCTGAGCTACGATAGGAGATCCCTGAGTCTGTGTGTGTGTGTTTCCTAGGGCAGGGCTACTGAATGTGTGTTATGATCGTCTGTAATCATTCAGTTGTCTTATTTCTGCTCTCTGAGACAGTCCAAATACGGTGTATCTCACAAAAACATGTTCAGGTCCCATTTCACACCACAATCAACAGAAAAGGGGCTACAAAATTACTGTTTGCATAAGAAAATAAAGTCTTTAAGGACCATTAAGACCATATTGTTTCTTTGCATTGTGACATTATTTTCATGACCAGCAATTCTCAATATGTCAGTTTACCACACCTTTTCTCAGTTCTCAGATTCTCATTATTATAATGCATTTTTTTATTATTCATATTTATTATTTTTACAATTATTTAATTAATAAAAGGCAACAAATCCTACTATGATGTATAAATGATGCTGTTTTATATGTATTTTTAAACATAAATGTTTATTTTTGTGCTGTCAAATCGATTAATCGTGGTTAATTACATCTAACAAAAGTGTGTGTGTGTATGTATGTATGTGTATGTATATATATGGGTCATTCTACAGAAACGTCCACTTTTGGTATGACAAAATGTCTTAAAATGTATTTCTTTTTTTAACATTTAAACTTAGACCACATTATTATTTTACACTTGGACTTTATGAATACACATAAATGACAGCTTAATGATTTTTTATTTTTTTTGTACATTTATTTAAATACTGCATGTCCCCTCTTTTTGTCACTGGTGTTACCTTACTTCTCTGGCATTTTTAAACATTTTTATGAAATATTATTTCTCATTTTTTTTCAGCACATGCAGTCAGAGTTACAGAATAATAATGATAATGCAAAAAATAAGGAGATTGTGTGTTATTTATTTTAATCAGGTTTGTTAAAAGTGTGATTGAATGATGTTAATTCAATTGCGCAACCATGTATTTGCTATAACAATAAAAAATATTTGAAAAACAATAATAAACAAGTAATGATACAATCCTTTACATCTTAATTCTTGAGTGTAGCAGAATTCAATGAATATAAAATTATTATCATGTCACATATGACATTTTATTTAATGTGACAGACAAAAAACAGTAACACCAGTGACACAATGAATCACCAGTGACATATACATAAGACCAAAGATCCTTAATTTTTCAACTATAATTAAGTAGTTTGGACTAAATTTTTACATTTGGTGTACAATAAAAGACTGTCATTGACACTTAGTGAAAGCAGTCAGTAAAAGATTATAAACAACATTTTAAAACTGTCTGTAAAGTCGCTGCACTGAATTTAGCCAAATCCCCTTAATTTAGCCATATCTGACCAAAGGAGGATTAACAATGAGATAGAAAAGTTAGAATCATGTAATCTTAGTGCTTTTTTTATGCAAAATAACTAAATGAATAGCTTTAAATAAAGTTTATCTATAAACGGGTAACACCAGTGACGGTACCACCAGTGATATTTTCATAAAAAGGTAACACCAGTGACAGTAACACCAGTGACATTTTTCATAAAAAATGCATTTTACAAAATGGCTGCTGCAAGGTGTCAACCCACATGTTGTCAATCATGATATATTCACTAAATCAAGTAATTTAATCCATTTGTATTCTAGTTTTTTAAAATTCCCTAGCAATAAAGTAGGTCACACCAGTGACTTCAACTAAAAGCTTCATATGAAAATATGATTTTATAATTAAAATATCTGATAACTGAAAAGAGATAGTGGACTTTCCATTGGCCTTTCTTCATTGATCTTCAGGAAACAGGTAGAAGGAAGTCAAGTGATGTCATCAGTGTGATTTTTTCTTTCAAAATAAGAGATTTTTGTTAAAGGTAACACCAGTGACACAACACCAGGGGACCACTACATTCATTATATATTTTATAATATTTATTTAGCATTTGTTTTTTTTATGTCATTTACATTATATATTTGATAGTTATGTATACATTATTGTATTTGAAATGGTAGAAAAACCTGTTTGTGAGCTCAAAATAAAGCACTTTCCCTCTGTACATGACTGTGGGGACGAGCACTTCTGTGGCGCTTGGAATTTTTATAATTAATTAAAAAACAAATATTGCCACATTGATGGCTCAACAAGGTTTCATTGTTCAAATAACATATTGTTTCATATTAAAATATAAAAAAATTGTAATCCTAAAGTGTTTTTCAAGTGTAATATTTCTGTAAAGTCTAGGGACAGAAAAGTGGACGTTTCTGTAGAATGACCCATATATATATATATATATATATATATATATATATATATATATATATATATATATATATATATATATATATATATATATATATATATGAGCAATATCACACGAGTAGCCGTGCGATATGGCTGTATATCAGCACGCTGTGATTCGTCCGTAGGCACGAGGCCGCAAGCCGAGTGCCGTAGGTAATCACAGCGTGCTGATATACAGCCATATCGCATGGCTACGAGTGTGATATTGCGTTTATACAACAGTTTGACGGCACGAGTGTGTAAATAAATAAGAACAACAACGGAGTGTCTTTAAAACCCTCTTTTGTGCAGCACTACTTCCTTCCGCCACGGATTCAAATCTCAGGTTGTCAGTTGGACCAAGCCTCCGTTACTAATTCTAAAACGTCACTTTAGAACTAGTAACGAAGGAACGTTGAGTCGCTTCATTGAAACACATTGAATTTTGTACAGTATTAGAGGGAGAGAGAGAGAGTAGGCTATTACCTGTGTCTGATATACTGCATTACATTCATTCTTCAAGTCGATGTCCATAATATTATATCCTTTATACAAGTCCGTTTGAATGTCCGCTGAGGAAAGCGATCTTTGTCTTTTTTACAGCTTTGGGAATTTTCCATAGCATCCATTACACCACAGCGCTAAAACAACTTCCTTTTGCAAAAGTTCCTTTCAATTTAAAAGTCTCTTGTGCTTCACTGTCTCATTCTCCTGTAAAGTGTTGACGCCATCTAATGGCGTATTAATGTAATGTTCACTCAATCCATATTACTTAATGGACATATTTATATAAAATAATTTTTATTGAACAACAAATAAGCACAATTGTACAGTTCAGTCAAACATAAAGCACTATTTAAAAAAAAAAAAAAAAAAAAAGGTCACCATTTACGCTTGTATGTGGGTTTTACAAATATTTAACGAATGAAAAGGATTTTAAAGAGCTTGTGACAAAACCTCCTAACTCCATTGGATCCTCAAACTGTCAATCAAACCTCATTAATCTGCCTCACCTCCTGAATAAAGTGCGCACGCAGTTTGGACATCTCCTCTGTGCAATGCAAAGGTAAATAAAGATCTGATGTTTGAAAAAAAAATTGTAAAGCGTTTTCTTTACTCAAAAATACATATGTTTATAAAGTTTAATGTTTTACGTATTTAAAGAGCGGAGAAGAGTCTGATATGTCCCGCCTAGTTGTAGCCAATATGCTATATAAGGATGTAACGTAACGTTTATTATTATCAAATTTAATATAGCACAATTCGACTTGCTCTGGAACAAATAATAGATTAATAAGACCAAAGATTGCCCGTTCTATGTACTCAAATTGAATTATGTCTCGTGTTTAACCACTATAAGAGCCAGCGGCAAATCCCAGAGGCACTGGCCGAGATGAAGCTTTTCTCGGCGGTTACAGAAGCACTGAACGGCCGCTGACGAACTCGAGATCGCATCTCCGAAAACGTCAAAACAAATTGTAAAATAGGCGCTGTTATTAAATATGAGTCACATATTTCAGGTCTAAACAACTACATTCTCGCCTAAAAAACTATTAAAACTACAGTTTGTGGTACAAGAAGTAGTATTTGTAAAAATTACGGTTGATTTGATCGGCCGCCATGACGGTCACTTCAAGCGGAGTGATACAAACGGTGAAAAGGCAGTAGGAGTGCTGTTATCACTGAAATATCGCATGGCTATCAGCCAATCAGATTCGAGAACCAGACAGAACTGTTGTATAAATATATATATATATATATATATATATATATATATATATATATATGAAGAGTTTAGTTGCAAAACGAGATAACTCAGTTTTTTTATTTTTTCAAAAATCTTGTTTTTTGGTTGTGCATTCCAATTAATATCAATTCAACTGCAGTTGGTTTGTTTTGATTTAAACCTTCATAACTTAAAAAATACAGCTAAGTAGCACCATAAAACAAAATAATAACATGATAACATAATAATAAACATGTTTTGACAAAAATTTTAAAAACGGAGTTATCTCGTTTTGCAACGAAACTATATACACACACACACACACACACACACACACACACACACACACATATATATATATATATATATATATATATATATATATATATATATATATATATATATATATATATATATATATATATATATATATATATATATATATATATATAATATGTGTGCACAAACTTTTATGTTAGATGCAATTAATCGATTTAACAGCACAAATTTATTTTATTTTCATTATAGTAATTTGCATTGGTGGAGAAAAAATGCCTAATTATATTACTTTATTAATATCACATTATTAAAAAAAGAACTTCTCTCTTCATGCAAAATATAACCAATTATATTTAATATATTTAGTTTATAAATATAAATTACTTAATCACATTTATATAATAATAAATATTAATATTAATAGTTTAATATGATTTTGGGGTGAAATGTAAGGCATGTTATTGACAGCTTTTATGAGATTCCTAATTGATTCCTGCTTTGATACCGTGGTATATCTGAAGCGTTCTGATGTTTTTGTTTTATATGTTTAATCTGTGTGAACTCTTGATCTTAGCGCACCTCTATTTGCAACAATAACAGTTCCTTTAGCCATCCGTGCTTAACTATTAAATGAATGCAGTGCTGAAGTGTTATCGAACTTGTGTCTGGCTTTAACAAAATCCTGCTATTGTGTGTATGTGCTGCGTAAGTCTCAAGGCCGTCGCTGTGTCTGCGTTCAGGATTAGTGCCGTCTCCCCCTTCGCCGGCTCAAACTGCAACGAGAGAGAGGAAAAATTATGAACATTATGAGGGAGGAAAAGCGTGCTTTCTGGGTTAATATTACCCATTAACCCTTGAATAATGAATTTTAAGTTACATTGACTTGGAGTAATCTTTGAAAAACTCCCTTGAATCCACTCAGAACACCTTAGCAACCTTATAGTGATGCTATTACAGCATCATAATGGTGAGATGTACACAGGCAAACACCATGCACATTTCCTGCTGAAACCACAGCGACAGGAAGTAATGGTGGGCAGACAGGAAGTGGTTTATTAGTCTAGTCAGACGTGACGCGCACCTGTGTCTTTTTTCCTAGGGGCCAATGTTAGGATGTTGCAGATGACTTTCAGAGAATCCTGACAATGTTGATGTATACATTGTGTGCCACATATACTCTCCCTAGAGAGATCATGACAGTGCTGCGGATGTATTTCTTCTGACACACACGCACACATGATGTTCTGTCTGCCAGATGGCATTGCATTAATAAACTCTTCTTCCTCTCCACTTGTCTACAGGCTGGCCTTTATGTCAACAACTGCTTTTCTAGGAAAATGTCAGTTTTCTGTAAAATTTTCAATCCAAAGTTTCTTAGATGCTCAGTTCAAGTGATTCTGTAGGCATAAAAATTGTTCAGAGCCCTGTGAATTCACCAAGAATTTGTCAAAATATTTTAAGAAACTCTTCAAAAGCATAAACCATCACTTAAAGGCGCAATATGTAAGATTTTTGGATTGAAATATCCAAAAACCATGTGCACTTACATTATCCCAGATGTTTCCAAGAATGTTTAAGTCCAGAGAAATAAGCAATTTTAACCAGGACACGGACTGTGTCTGTGCGTCGCATATTATTTTGTAGAAACCATGGAAACGTCAAAGATGCTTTAATATATTACATGGTTTAATAGACAAGGGAACAACTGTTTGGATACATTTATAGACAGAAAACGAATCATTGTTATATAGCTCAACACGTTTAGTCTTAATGTTTGAATCTTGTTTTCTTGATTTTCCATGAGTACCATGCTTTACCATGCCTCAGAGAAAAACACTATTTTGTCAAGTGGCTAACATAGCATAATCAGATGCATCTTTATTTTTAGTAACAGTAATATAGCATTTTTTGTCATGCAATATGTTTTAAAATTAATTGCATGCCATTTAGTAACACAAGCCATCCAGCATTTATTAATATGATATTCTAACATCGATCTATCTTACTGCATTGCTCAACAAGTGTCTCATAACAGCCGCCGAGCGAACGCTCATTATAACATCACTTTCAACACTCAAATGTATCTAATATGATAAACAGTGCTGCTTTCCCCACATACACTTAACTGGAAGAAGCGGAAGAATAATAAAAGTTCCTCTGCTTTCATGTGTCGCGCTCGTCTCTCATTAGCAATCTCTCCCTGCTCTGCTTCATACTAGAGTAACGTTAATAATCTCATCCATGAACATGATTTCTGCTCGAGTCCCATCAAATTATTTTCCTCCGGCTGTGAGGTGAAGACGACACCTCCCATGATTCATGAGCACTCAATCTCGGCGTCATCAAGCTACGCCTTTGTTTTGAATAGGCGACCTCTAGTGGCGAAAAATCACATATTGTGCCTTTAATAACCCTCGTGTTGTTATCGCTGAAGAATTTGCTCTATGTGGCATTCTTACTTCCATAATGGACACAAGGAATTAAATTGTGCGTCTCTTAAAGACGAGACACTTCCATGATCTTTGCTGTCTGAATCAGACTTTTATTCTGGATCTGGTGTTTCCCTCAGACTTTATAATGAGTAATATATCAGACGCTGTTGTTAGCCATGTGAGTTTTGAAATTACATTCTCGGAGAAAGATCCACAGGGACTTTTACAGGAAGAGCACTATGAAAGGAGGACATAGACGTTTATGTGTGTGTGGAAGTTAGCAGCAACATTTGTCACCCTCAGCCGCCTGTTTATGTACAGACAGCATTAGTGGCATGGAAAACCCCTGTGTGTGTGTGTGTGTGTGTGTGTGTGTGTGTGTGTGTGTGTGTGTGTGTGTGTGTGTGTGTGTGTGTGTGTGTGTTCATTCTCAGCTCTGCTGGATGGCAGCCATGATGTCTTCATTTATCTGCAGTGCTGTTAACACAGCCCACAATAACAACCCCAGGACACACACTGCCTGTGTGTGTGTGATCACTGTATGTTCCCCTCACAAACACACACGCGCACACACACACACAAACCCCCAGAGCATCTCCAGTGAAGAAACATAAGAGAGTTAAGACACATCGCACACACTTCTGCACACAACAGACACTGAATGCTTTTATAGTGTGCTACTTTTGCTGCTTGTTCTTTCTTTGCTTTGTATTTACTTTCCTTTGTAAATACATTTTTTTTCCCATCCAGAGCATTTATTGAAATGGAACTGCATAAATGTCAGGCCCTATGAAATCCGCTTTACTTTTTCCCCAAATTCTGTTTTATTTTTTTTTCCTAATTCTTTTTTTTTTTTTTTTTCATTTTAATTTTTCTGGATTCCATTTTTTTTTTTTTTTTTTTCTGTTTTCATTGATTTTTTTTGACTCCATTTTAATGGTTAAATTAAATTTTAGTAATCAAAAAGCATGTCTAATTAATTAAAATCATGAAACGTATACAATTTTAACAATAATTTATTAAAAGTTCAACAGAAATTACATTTAAAGCCCTATTAAATGCATTTTTCTCAAATCCCGTTTTATTTTTTACCAAATTCTGTGTTTTCAGTTTTAAGTTTTCTGGATTCCATTTTAGTGGTTTAATTAAATTTTAATAATCAAAAGCATGTCTAATTAATTTAATTTATTAAAACAAAATTTATTATTTTTTTTAAAACTCATTTCTATTTTTTTTTTTTTTTTTTTTTTCCAGAATTTCTGTATATTTTAAATTTGCTGGTAATCAAATGAAGGCATAAAACAATTTAACTTTAAATTAAATTAAATTAAACAAACATTTTTTGTCAAAGAAAGTGGTGCACAACAGAGCTTTAATAATAATAATTTATTATTAATATTATTATTATTACACTGAGACGTAGCTGAATTCTACTGTACAACAGTAACATATTTCTGTCTCAATTTCTTCAAGTTAAACCAAACCGAAATGAAACCACGCGTCTGCGCTATTCATTCACACAGACACGCAGAACATGCAGGATTCATATTTCAATAGTCTTTTTGAGGTTTAATTTTCACAGACACTAGTCTATATTGCGATTTGAATTAAGTGTACTGACCTACTTTTTATTTATTCATCAAAAATTTGACAAATTCCGTGACATTCCGCGTTGTAGAGTAAATTCCGTTTTTATGACTGGATTCCGCGATTCCGTCCGTTTTCTGCATCGCAGAAATTATGGGGCCCTATAAATGTGTCATACTCTAGATATTTTATTTATGTATATTTGTATTTATATTTAAATATTTATATTTGATTTTGTTGTTTTGATATCTTAGAATGGATAATGCATCTGTTTTTTCCATCGTTTAGTATGACTAATTATGACTAACATTTATAAGTAGACTTCAGCAGAGGAAAAATGGTACAAAAGGTGTACAACATGACCCCTTTATGAGTCTGAATGTCTTTCTCTCCTTTGCAATATTATATTTTAGCGTTATGCTGTGAACTAAGAGACATTTGAGTGTGTTTAATGTGTGCTAATCAAAGGGGTGTTTTCTTCATCCATCATTTTTCCCCATCATAAAAGTGTATCTGAGAGTGATTACAGGTCTGCGCTCACTCTCATTGGTCAACTGGGGTCGCCATGTCGTCTCTTGTGACCTCATCGAAGTTCCAGCATGATCTCAGTGCCTTTGGAACATGATGATGTCATATGGAACCTGAAGGATAGATGCAGCCAATCATATCAGTCCAATGACCTTTAATGTTTCAGTGTCTTAATAGCATCTGGCGTTTAGGAGGGTGGAGGGCAGATTTCATTGCTCTGTGACTTTTTCCTGCCAGTGTTGATGTTTTTATTTGTGGTGGATGTTTGTTAACATCCTGGCTCTAGATTAGACTGCTTCAGTCTGTTCGCGGGGCCGCGATGTCCAGCCACAAGTGATTAGACATGGAGACAGGCATCTTATTTCCATTTCAAGTTCTCTCTCGCTCTTTTCCGACCTACACGATACAATGCCTGAATGATTAGTCTGTTTAAAATCAATTACTATTCATCGACAGTGTTTAAGTCAACATGACGTCCAAATCGACATTCTTATTATGTGATCCTGGTCTTGTGATGCATGATTCTTTGCACAAATTGTCATTCTAAAGAAACATTTATTGGCTGATATCATCAAGTCACTTTCCCTTACTAACCCTAACACTAACCCTTTCCCTCATATGTCGAATGTAACGGCCATTTTTCCTGATATAATAGAATTCCCAATGGATAAAAAAGTAGGGATGCATGATATATCGGCCACCATATCGTTATTGGCCGATATTTTAAAGCTGATAATGGATTATTTCCTTCAGCTGAGACACTTCAGATGTGCACTGTTCACCATGATGGTTTTGAATTGCTTGAAATATGATTGAAATCACTTCAAAAAGGAAAAATACAGTTAAGTGCAACATGTGGAGCGCAAGTCTGTCATATAAGCTTCATAATATTATAATGAGAACATCATAATTGTGCACTTGGGACATGACTTTTAATGTTGAAACTTTTGTTTTTGTAATCAGGCTCTCAAAAAGTATTTAAAAAAATTTAGATTTAAATTTATCGGTCAATATATCGGTTATCGGTTATATAAAGAATTATCGGTTATCGGTATCAGCCAAAATTTTCAGTGCATCCCTACAAAAAAGTTCCACCCTACCAGATTTTGTTTAGAATCCTCAACCATAAAATCGTGAGCTTGTGTGAGTTCTGTTTGGCTCTGCGTATTCCTGTAAGACATACTTATTTTCAAATAGACAGAGTCAAACAGAACAAAAGAGTGACTGTGATGCTGTAAAGAGTGCTGTGGACTCTCTAAAATACATCTGAAGCTCTTGAGGCAGAAGAGCCTGTCTTTTTTTGAGCCATTAGCATGTCCGTTTCTCTACTGCACTTCCTGGAGATTCTATAAATGATCTTTTGCTTCAATTATTCTGTTTCTGGCCTGAAGCAACTTTTAAGTGCGTCACCATTGCTAGCCATGTTTTAAGCGCGTCATATTCTGCTTATTTTAGCATTTTCTTCCATCCTCTTAAAGTTTTTTGCAGCAAAGACAGTTGTAATTTACTTGTTCATGTCAATTTTCCATTTATTTTTAAGTGTATTAATTAATTAATTGAAATAAAGCTGAAATAAAATAAAATATAAATGTCAGATGAAAAACCTAGCTTGAAAAATACATTATTAATGTTGCCTTGTCAACTAACTGAAGTAAAATAATAAAATTACTTTAAATATTTAATTAAAAAAATATATATATACATTTAAAATTACTAAAACTTAAAAAAAAAATATGAATAGAAATATTAAAAAACAACAAAACTTAAAAATTAAAATTGAAAATATAAAAATAAAAGCTAATTTAAAATGGTATATAAATAATACTAAAATAACACTGATAAATTTTATCATGCATACATTTTAGGATTATTAAATAAGATCATTAAGTTTTAGTCTGTAGGATTTTCCTGCTTATTTTATCGTCTGTCAGATAAAAATCATGAAAATCACTCAAAAATGAACAGCAGCAAGCCTCACGCTTTGAAGTGTCATTCATATTTGTGTTTGAAATAGTGCAGGAATTAATGTCAATGATAATGTTAAAAGACCCGTAAATGTCTTCATGCTTGAGGTCACCATTAATTAAGAGAGCATTATGTAACCGGTTTCTGTGTTATTCAGGTGGGTTGTGGAGCGTGTTCACGTTAGGAGGAGTCGGCAGCAGACCAGGGGCGGAGCAAGAGCAGAACCCTCTCCCACTGTCCAATCAGAGTCTGCTCTTACTGCTGGTTCTGGCTAATCTGACAGATGGACCGGACTGTCCGAACCCCTACCGCCAGGCTGTTACTTGCTTCAAAAACACTCAAGGTAAACTAGAACAGCTTTGTTTGTTTTATTTTAATTAAGGGCTTGACAATTAGGACTGGCCAATGGCTCGGGACAGTTGACAGAACTGTCACTTGCTCGATCGGGCCAGTGCTGCATCATCACAGAAGTTGATAATTTGAGTGTTTTTTAACCTTGCCAACTTAAATATTAAAGCACAAGTAAACATGAAAGTGTCTCAATTCGGCATTCGTGCCCAGAATACTGCGTTCACACAAAATTATTTCAGAATGCCTGTCTTGTCGAGTATCCTTGTAAACATAGTCGGTTATGTCTTAACAGAACGTAAATGTGAGAAATAAAATGTACGTGTAGCAGTATATTGGATCTGTGCAGCTCTTAAAGTGACAGCAGCCTAATATTCTTGTCTGTTAAAATGTTAACCGAACAACAAAGGAGAAGAAGAAAAAAAATGGCTCACTGCTCTTGAAAAAATAACTTTAAAAAAAAGTTAATCTATATTTTTATAGTGACTGTGCAGTGAAATTTTACATTTGATTACTATTTCTGTACCTGAAAATCTAGTTAAGACGTACATGAAAAACCTGAAAAGAACCATTAATTTAATTTATGTGTTTGTTCTGTTGTATTTATTTGTGGTATTGCTCATAATTTGATTGTTTTCTTATTTTATTACTGTCTGTCTTTAACAATATTTAAAATGTATGAGTTCGAGTTAGTGTTCAACTAACTATGAGTTAGTGGTTTTTGGTGTCATAACTTTATTTATTAAGGTTACGTGGATCAAAAATAACGACAACAGTAGCTAGGCCTTTTATTTTATTTTTTATTATTTTATTTTATTTTATTTTATTTTTTTATTTATTTATTTTTTTTTATGGTGGTGGGGCCAGTGAAAATTTTGCAGGTCAAGTAAAAATTTGAACCACTGTAGAAAAAATCCTTAGCGTTTCACAGAAAGTGCTAATGAAAGTCTCTCTTGTGTGTGTTTCAGATACCTCCTCCATCCCGTCTCCTCAGCCTCACACGTTTCAGATCAACTTTAACAGTCTGTACACAGCACTGTGCGAGCAGCAGAAATCAGACCAGGTGACGTTACTGCTCTACACGCTACTGCACCAGAACAGCAACATGAGGACATACATACTGTCCCGCACTGACATGGAGAACCTGGTGAGCACACGCATGTTCAGCACCTAGTATGCATATGCATTTCATAGTGCTTGCAGAATATATGCATTAATTAAAATGCATTTACAAATTCCTGACTCCTGTCAATCATTCACTGTGGATGGGACTTTTTGGACAGGGATGTGTTTTTGTTTAGTGGTTGACCAATATATTGGCCCAGTATTTGATTACAGAATCTAGAAGTTGACATCTAAATTGTAAATCTGATTATTTTACAGATTTAAAAAAAATTTGAATTCAGCTCAAATAATGATTTTTCATATAATTAATTTTCAAGTTATTAATTTCTAATTTAGTATATATTATGTAAAATATAAATGTAATTTTAGCAATTGTTATGCATGTGTTTTTACTTATCTGTTTTCTTTAATAAATCCGACAGATATGATATCTGTGATATCATATCTGTCAGATTTATATCTGCCTTCGGCCACCCTGCCCATTAAGATCATCAATATCGGTCGACCACAATTTATTTATTTTTTTTTTTACCATAATAATAAAATATTTTCTCTTTCTGTCTCTGTAGGTGTTGCCGATTCTTGAGATCTTGTATCATGTCGAGGAGAGAAACTCTCATCATGTGTACATGGCCCTCATCATCCTCCTCATCCTCACGGAGGACGACACCTTCAACCGCTCCATACATGAAGTGGTGAGGTCACACACATAATAACTAATACAGGACAGATTGTATTTAGGGCTGGTTTTCCAATGAGCTTATGTTTATAGATGTGTATGCAAATAACGCATGTATGTGTAATAATAATAATGCATGTATGTGTGTTTGCGCTTTTATTTGTCGTTTGTTTTCTTTGAATGCAGCAGTTGTTCTTGTGTTTTTCCTCGCACTGTTAATTCAGTATATGCACCAACATTTGTTTAGAGGCTGTGGTTTGCAAACAATTACAGCAGTGCATTTCAACACTTTTCTTTATGTCTTCGTGTGTAATGCATAATAAAGGTGTTCATAATGTAGGTGAGTTCACTTAATAGATAAGTATTATATAACTGGGGTTCCAATTATTCATGAAACCACACAATGCATTATAAGGTGCATTACAAGGCATGATTAATGCATTAAATATCAAGGCTTTTAGTAAAGTGTTACCAAAATATGTTTAAGTAGATTTTATCTTAGTTTTAGTTTTGGCATGCAATAAAACCCCCGCATCACCCTTTAAATAGAGGACAACTTGAGTTTATTATTATTTATTTTTGCTTTCTTTGTTCCCTCTCTCTCAGGTGTTGAAGAACATCTCGTGGTATACTGAGCGTGTTCTAACAGAGATCTCTCTAGGCAGTCTGTTGATCCTGGTTGTGATTCGAACCATCCAGTTCAACATGACGCGGACCAGGGTGAGACCAAAACCAATGACAAAAACAAACATTTAAAAGTGAAGCTCCATAAATATCCAGATCTTTGGCCGTGGGCACATGCAAATTTATTATGTAACAGTGAGACTCACAGCAGCCAGCTCATGAAATTTACAAGATTGCTGAAATTTTATATTAGATCTGTGAACGCATTCAGTCCAGGGAGTCCGATGAATAGAGCAGGTTTTTTTATTCAAAGTATAATGGAGTCATTTCATTCTGTTTTGCCCTGCGAGAAGAAACAACACAGATTATTTATGCATGGTTTTATTGATTTCCCCTCCTTCAGGATAAATACCTCCACACGAACTGCCTGGCTGCCCTAGCTAACATGTCGGCCCAGTTTCGTAACCTACACCAGTACGCCGCCCAACGAATTATAAGGTAAGTCATCCAACAGCTAACTAACAATTGGATATTTTATATTTATATATAAATTTATATATTATATACATATATATATAATATATAAAACATGAAGATCTCAGAGTTAAACTGTGTCAGAAAAAAAATATCTTAATCATGTCAGATAACACTTAAGCAAAACATGGTCAGATCAAAGTGTCTGAAAAATTTTTGGTTCCAAATTTTTATCAATTTTACTGGTAGTCCACTGTATGAAGAATTTTTGGGTATAATATGTCACAGTTTATTTTATTTTGCTATCCTCACTTACATAAATGAACTATAGTGTCCTGCACCCACTAGTAAAAATATCAAAAATGTCTGAATAATTTTTGGTTTGAGTATCTATCTATCTATCTATCTATCTATCTATCTATATATATATATATATATATATATATATATATATATATATAGAATAGAAATTTCAAAAGAATCAGGAAAAAAACAGTATCACAGTTTTTACAAAAATATAAAGTAGCACAACTGTTTTCAACATTAATAATCAGAAATGTTTCTTGAGCAGCAAATCATCATATTAGAATGATTTCTGAAGGATCATGTGACTAAATACAGGCATAATGGTGCTAAAAATTCAGTTTTGATAACAGGAATAAATTAAATTTTACAAAATATTCAAAGAGAAAAGAGACTTTTTTCAAAAACATTAAAAATCTAACCAGCCCCAAACTTTTGAACAGGAGTGGAAATTTATGTAGTAATACTTAATATATAACATTACATCTAAACGTGTTCCTTTTTAGCTTTAATAAAAAGAAATTGACTTGGTAATTATGAAAGTGTGTCATTTATGTGTGAGTGTGTGTGTGTGTTAGACACTGCTGCCGTTATCAGGTGAGTCCGTTTGTGTTCATGTTCAGTAAATGTGCAGTCAGGCCGCGGTCCAGCATCACAGATGGGCTTATTTGCATCGGTCCAGAAACTGGATCTTGTTTGAGATCAGAAAGGTGAGCAACTGTTATATAACAAACAAGCGCTTTCTAACACTTCCATTTAGCCAACGTTGAACACAAACAGATCGCGTTTCATGGCATGATGTTTGTGATACACACTCTGAATTAAAGTGAAAGAAATGTTTGTTGACTTTGGTAGCAAAACACCCGGTCACCTCAGATGCACTGAAACTGAGACGCACAGGCTGTTTTCAAGGCTGTTGACATTCAACAGTTTGATTGGTTGGAAATTTGCAAGGCTTTTGTTTCCTGAATAATATCGCACATCCGTCGTGCCACATTGTAAACAACAGTGTAAAAGAGCATGTCCTCTGGCAGAGTCAGTGGCTTTAGTTGAATGAAATGATGTGTTTTGATACATTGCCTTTTTATTGTCCTGACATTGTGAAATGCACGTTACCATGTTTATATTTGGTTTTTTTGTTGCCCCGATTTTTGCCATGACTTCATCTGGAACAGAGCAAACGAAGCTCAGAGGAGGTTTAGCATGCGAGCACTAACAGATCGTTCCTTAATGTTTTAATTCATTAAGGTTTCTTAAAGGGTTAGTTCACCCAAAAATGAAAATGTTGTCATTAATTACTCACCTTCATGTCGTTCTACACCTGTAAGACTTTCGTTCATCTTCAGAACACAAACGAAGATCTTTTTAATGACACAATTCTGTCAGATTTCCGTCCATTGACTGCCTTTGTAACTACCGCTTTGACTCTTCAAAAACTTCATAAAGAGATCGGAAAACGAATCCATATGAATCGAGCGGTGAATCCATCCAGATTTTCTGAAGAGACTCGATCACTTGCTATGATGAAAAAAATTTAAAGGCACAATATGTAATATTTTTATATTAAAATATCCAAAAACCACTTGCACAGTGTTATATATTTCATGTATATTTCTGTATAGTTACATTACCCTAAATGATTCCAAGATTTTGTAAATTAAGATAAATTCAATATTCAAAATATTGCCCAGCCCTCCCTTGCCGCCTGTCAATGACGTAATACCTGCGTTATCCCTGGTTTCCTTGTACTGCGTAGTAACCATGGCAATAGACGCGGACAGCTGCAGTCTAGCACGCTGTTGTTTCGTTCAAACATTATGGACCATGGCAAGCAAACTTTGGGACAAAAGGAGAAATAAAACAAGGATCAGTATCGGCGTTGTGTTTCCGAGATGGTGAGAGCTTGACATCGCTCGGCTTGCATGCACGGCTCGCTTGCTTTCGGTTTGCTTTTCCACTGCAGTTTAGTACCGCTTCAAAGTGGGTGGGATTATAGACTGATCGTTACATTTGCGCCGCCTTTACTGCCGTGGATCCGGTCCTCGGCTACCATCGAGTCTGCACCTCATCTACTGACCACGAAACAGCCATACGGTCATTTAGTTTAAAAAAAGTTGCACAAACAAATGATACTGCGGTGGCTGTTACTGACTGTTTAAATCTAGCGGGTTTGGTGTCTCGTGTTTCAAATCTAATGACGCCGGTAGTGACAATTCTCTCTGACCAATCAGTGATATGCAGTGTTTACACGTCACATTTAGTATCGGTTCGGCACGCTTGGAACCTCAACCGAGGTGGTACTGTTTAAGCGAGCTATACCGAGCCGTCCCATGCAGTGGAAAAGTGCCAAAAAGTGATCCGTACCGAGCCATACCGAACTGTACCATGCAGTGGAAAAGCGACAGTGCTGCGTTACCTCACAATTTTAATTTGTCAAATAAACTGACCTGTATTAGTTGTATTTCAGCTTTGTGAGTAGTTCGGTAGAATGAAATGTCCACTTTCCTTTATATCCCCTGGGACTTGTGTGTGGCACTGATATCTGTCTCTCATTAGCATATGCGTTTGAGCTTCCTTAAGAACCAATGAGGTTCATTCTTGTGTTACGCAGCACGCTTGAGCTTCAGCAAGAACCAATGAGGTTCATTCTCGTGTTACGCAGCACGCTTGAGCTTCAGCAAGAACCAATGAGGTTCATTCTCGTGTTACGCAGCACGTTTGAGCTTCAGCAAGAACCAATGAGGTTCATTCTCGTGTTACGCAGCACGATTGAGCTTCAGCAAGAACCAATGAGGTTCATTCTCGTGTTACGCAGCACGTTTGAGCTTCCTCAAGAACCAATGAAGTTCATTCTCGTGTTACGCAGCACGATTGAGCTTCAGCAAGAACCAATGAGGTTCATTCTCGTGTTACGCAGCACGTTTGAGCTTCCTCAAGAACAAATGAGGTTCATTCTCGTGTTACGCAGCACGTTTGAGCTTCAGCAAGAACCAATGAGGTTCATTCTCGTGTTACGCAGCACGTTTGAGCTTCAGCAAGAACCAATGAGGTTCATTCTCGTGTTACGCAGCACGTTTGAGCTTCAGCAAGAACCAATGAGGTTCATTCTCGTGTTACGCAGCACGTTTGAGCTTCCTCAAGAACCAATGAGGTTCATTCTCGTGTTACGCAGCACGTTTGAGCTTCCTCAAGAACAAATGAGGTTCATTCTCGTGTTACGCAGCACGTTTGAGCTTCCTCAAGAACAAATGAGGTTCATTCTCGTGTTACGCAGCACTTTTGAGCTTCCTCAAGAACAAATGAGGTTCATTCTCGTGTTACGCAGCACGATTGAGCTTCAGCAAGAACCAATGAGTTTCATACTCGTGTTACGCATACGTTTGAGCTTCAGCAAGAACCAATGAGGTTCATTCTCGTGTTACGCAGCACGTTTGAGCTTCCTCAAGAACGAATGAGGTTCATTCTCGTGTTACGCAGCACGTTTGAGCTTCCTCAAGAACAAATGAGGTTCATTCTCGTGTTACGCAGCACTTTTGAGCTTCAGCAAGAACCAATGAGTTTCATACTCGTGTTACGCATACGTTTGAGCTTCAGCAAGAACCAATGAGGTTCATTCTCGTGTTACGCAGCACGTTTGAGCTTCCTCAAGAACAAATGAGGTTCATTCTCGTGTTACGCAGCACGTTTGAGCTTCCTCAAGAACAAATGAGGTTCATTCTCGTGTTACGCAGCACTTTTGAGCTTCAGCAAGAACCAATGAGTTTCATACTCGTGTTACGCATACGTTTGAGCTTCAGCAAGAACCAATGAGGTTCATTCTCGTGTTACGCAGCACGTTTGAGCTTCCTCAAGAACCAATGAGGTTCATTCTCGTGTTACGCAGCACGTTTGAGCTTCCTCAAGAACAAATGAGGTTCATTCTCGTGTTACGCAGCACGTTTGAGCTTCAGCAAGAACCAATGAGGTTCATTCTCGTGTTACGCAGCACGTTTGAGCTTCCTCAAGAACAAATGAGGTTCATTCTCGTGTTACGCAGCACGTTTGAGCTTCCTCAAGAACCAATGAGGTTCATTCTCGTGTTACGCAGCACGTTTGAGCTTCAGCAAGAACCAATGAGGTTCATTCTCGTGTTACGCAGCACGTTTGAGCTTCAGCAAGAACCAATGAGGTTCATTCTCGTGTTACGCAGCACTTTTGAGCTTCCTCAAGAACAAATGAGGTTCATTCTCGTGTTACGCAGCACGTTTGAGCTTCCTCAAGAACAAATGAGGTTCATTCTCGTGTTACGCAGCACTTTTGAGCTTCAGCAAGAACCAATGAGTTTCATACTCGTGTTTCGCATACGTTTGAGCTTCAGCAAGAACCAATGAGGTTCATTCTCGTGTTACGCAGCACGTTTGAGCTTCCTCAAGAACCAATGAGGTTCATTCTCGTGTTACGCAGCACGTTTGAGCTTCAGCAAGAACCAATGAGGTTCATTTTCGTGTTACGCAGCACGTTTGAGCTTCAGCAAGAACCAATGAGGTTCATTTTCGTGTTACGCAGCACGTTTGAGCTTCAGCAAGAACCAATGAGGTTCATTCTCGTGTTACGCAGCACATTTGAGCTTCCGGAAGAGGTTTAATTAAACAACCTCTGCATCAGCCAATCACATATTCAAGTAGAAAACAGTTATTTTAAATTGTAAAAATATTTCGCAATATTACTGTATTTTGGATCAAATAAATGAAGCCTTGGTGGGCAGTAAAGACTTTTAAAAACATTAAAAAATCTTACCACTCAAAAACTGTTCGGTAGTATATTAAGCCTATTTTAGATGTGAGAATTAAGTACTTTCAACTCCTGTAATATAAATAAATAAATAAATAAATAAATAGTAAAATGCAAATAATGCAAAAAATACAGTAATGCAAATCTAAAGAGAATCACATCTAGACAGCTAGTTTTTATTACCAAAATGTGAAAAAGTGTGTGTGTGTGTGTGTGTGTGTGTGTGTGTGTGTGTGTGTGTGTGTATAAACACTAAAAAAACACCCCAAAATAAACACTATTTCCCCCTTAAAATATTTAGCATAAAATGCATGCTGATTTAAATAAAAATTACTGTAATATTAACAACAATTTAATATGTAAATTATTATTTAAAATATTAGTATTATATTTTTAAAAATGTATTGCAGGTAATGCAAATATATAGAGAATTGCCTTTGAGAATAAAGAGAATTATTGAGAGAGAAAAAAAACTCTGGACAACAACAGAATTTAAATTTAATCACAATTTGAGGGAAAAATTGTTTTCTTATCTTAAAGCTACTAAAATTAACCTTTTTAATTTTTAATATTTAAAAACAAAAAACAGAAAGTGAAAAGAAAGCTCTATTTAAAAAGAGTGCCGAGAATGCATAATGAAAAGATTTACTTTGTTTAGGTGAACCTCCTTTAAAGAGAATGCAATATATTCATAGCAAAGTGAGAATGTAAAAACAGAGTTGAAGAAAACACTACGCTGAAGGTTCTTGTTAAAACTAACAGACCCATCAAACACCTTTGAAGTGCTTAATTTGACAGGTTTAAGATCAAAACAATCAATGCCGCTTTCAAAATAACAATCCGAATCCATCTTCATTCCAATTAGTGCTTCTGATCTCTACCGGTCCACTGAGATCCTTACAGGCGTCACACAATAAATCCATAGCAGTTACAGACCTGCACGAATCTTCCCCTGAACATGCTAACAGGACTCATGGGGTTAACATGGAGAGTTTCTGCATCAGTCAATCACGGCTCTTTATCGAATAACACTTCCTCAAACCTGAGGTTATTTGCAGATCAGACTGAGGGGACAAATTACACCCTTCCACACAAAAAGTAAATTCAGACCTGTTACCACAACTCAAATAAATGCTTGGTTGCAAGTTAAAAATTCTAATTTATTGTTTTAATTAAACCTTTTAAGTTGCAAACATTACTTTGTAGTGTTATATTGACATAATAATCTTAATCATAACATCAACTAAATATATCTATAATTTAAACTCAAAATTCTGCGTTAATTGGCTTTTTTTCTTTTTTTTTTTTAAATTAGGTTGTAGTAACTTATTGAAATTATCTTGATAACGTCAGAAAATATGCAGAAGATTTCTAGTTCCCAGCATGCTTCGCATAGGACTGGATAAGGAAAATAAATGTTGAAATTAAGAGTTAATTCATTTGTTTTTAGTGAAGGGAAAGACCCGTTAGTGTTTAATGCTGTTATGTTTGACATTTAAAAGAGTTTTTGTGGTTATCATTGTGCTGAAGAGCAGATACATGAAGATAAACACTACACTAATGCCAGTGACAAGTAATATCTAACCTGTTCATTAAATATGCATGATAAATAAGTTATGATAGCTGTGGATTTGAACTGAAATAGGTAAGATTAATTGGTTCCAGGGCTACAACTCTGGTAGTTGGACTTAAACTTAAACTTAAAAATTTGTTTATGCTACAAATTAAGTTCCTCGAACTCAATGTAGCTTGTTGCTTAAACATAAATTCACTCAAAGTTGTCATAACTTAAAAAAAAAAGGATGCAAACTGTTGCATTATTTTTTTGTTGTTGTTGAGCCAACATAAAGTATGCATTACATTTTATTATTTTTTTCTATTCTTGTATATATATAATACAAGATATAGAATAGAAAAATGAATTTATTGTTTTATTAGTGCATTAGTGCAATTCTAAACATTAACAAGTTAAAATCAGTATTAATGGCTTTTCAACACTACTTTCTGCTTAGCTTACCAATTAAAATGCTTCTTATTGGATCAATTAAGGATGACATCACACTCATTACATTTTATGGAGAATTTGTAATTTTCTACAAAATGACAAAAAACTAAATTTTGAGACTAAAAATATCATATAATATAATTAAATAATTAATTGAATTAAAATTACTTAATTACTTTAATTACATATAATGAAAATATAAATGTAATTAAATATAATTAAACTATCAATATTAGGTTTTCGTTGTTGAAAAACATTTTTAATACTGCAAAATTTGTTTAGGTGTCCAAACTTTGTGTATCCAAACTTAAAAAAGTCAGAGAATGACAACTTTTTGGCATCATAAGGATCTCTAAACTTTCCAGTCTGTGTGTGTGTGTTTCTCATCTCATCCTGTGGTTTTGGTCTTTTATGGGCAACGGTCATTCCAGCATCAACATCCCATGACACACAATGAACAAGAAATACAACCCCACACACACACACACACACACACACACACACACTGCTTCTGATCTGTGTGGTCCGCATCCAACTCATCTAATGCAGAACTGGCCTCATAACTCTAAATACTTCCTGTCCGCACAGGAAGCAGAATCCTCCAGGCAGCCTGGAGCTATTAAAGTCTTTCAGTACCAAACTTTTACAGACACAGAGGCTTCAAAGAGAAACACACAGTGTTCTTACTCATTTGTGAAGCAGCTGGGTGCTATCTACACCCACCACAGGAAACGCATAAACATTAGACGGAAAAACAATATCCTTAAGACCGGTCTCAATGGAACGGAGACGGCAGACTGCGGTAATACCGGCAACTTGTTAATTTTAGGACAAAACAGGGATTCGTACTTTTTCAGTGAGCAAAGAAGAACTTCTGCAATAAAATGTGATGTATATGTTTGTGAGAAAGAGGGAGAAAGAAAAAAAAATCATAAAAACTGACAGGTCTGGTTTAAAATAAGTCCATCATAACACCATAATGAACTGGTCACTTTAACACATGATGGTAACAAAGAAGTGCTCAAAAACAAAACGCAACTAATCAATGAAAAATAATAGATACTAAAAAGAAGAGACTTTAAAAATTAAACTTTCTTTTTGGGCATAATGGGCTGAACAGAATAAGCTATTTAATACAGGTATTCATAATAATAGAATACAAAATAATTCATAATACATACTATAATACATTTTATCTTTTCAAAAATAATTTGTTTGCTAAATTTTAAAAAAATTCTAAAGAACTTTTTCCAGTATAAAGAACCTTTTGTGCATTTGAAATGTTTCATGGATGTCTTCGTTCATCTTCGGAACACAAATTAAGATATTTTTGATAAAATCCGATTGTTTAGTGAGGACTGCATTGACAGCAAGATAATTAACACTTTCAATGCCCAGAAAGCTACTAAAGATGTATTTTAAACAGTTCATGTGACTACAGTGGTTCAACCTTAATGTTATGAAGCGACAGGAATACTTTGTGCGCTCCAAAAAAAACAAAATAACGACTTTATTCAACAATATCTTGTGATGGGCGATTTCAAAACACCGCTTCATGAAGGTTCGAAGCTTTACGAAACTTTTGTTTTGAATCAGTGGTTCGGAGCGTGTATCAAACTGCCAAAGTCACGCCCCCCAGTGGTGAACCATTGAAATTTCAAAACACTGTTTGATGCATGCTCCGCAATAGAGGCCTCACTGAGCCATCGGATTTCATCAAAAATATCTTAATTTGTGTTCTGAAGATGAACAAAGGTCTTACGGGTGTAGAACGACATGAGGGTGAGTAATTAATGACAGAATTTAATTTTTGGGAGAACTAACCCTTTAAGAGTGTAGTTTCTATGATGAGTATAAGGCATTATAATTGATTGCATAATACAATGCAATTTGGTGTTGTTTAATGTATCATACATTCAAATATATCCATTATGGACATCAAGAACATAAAAACAGACTAATAATGTGTATTATAATGTTTTGTGAACACTATAGGGTTATTATCTTTAACTAAAACTATTAAAAACCTTTTTGTTAATTGAAATAAAGCTGAAATTAAATAAAATCTAACTAAATATCACAACTTAAAGTAAATAAACAGTGAAATAAGTTTAAGCTGGAACTGAAATACAAATAAATATTTAAAATAAGTAAATTAATATTTAAATAATAATAATAATAATGACAAAAACACATAAAATTACTAAAATTAAACTTAACAAACAAACTGAAAATACAAAAAGCTAATTTAAAATATTAAAAAAAAACTATAACAGTATATATAATACTAAAACAACTGTGTGTTTTGTGTGAATTAACAACAACCCCGACCACTGAACATCACATTTACATGATCATCAGCATCTGGTTTGCTTTAAAAGCGTATAAGGTCATAGGAAATAAAGCCTGATGATTGACATTAGCACTTGTACCCGAACTGCAACTCCACCCTTAAATAAAATCTGAGAAAACAGCGTAATTATTCAATTTAGCCACCATAAACACTGACCTTTGCTTACTTGCACATAACCAAAAACTGTCGCTTGGCACGCACAGCTATGCTAACTTATGAGCTAACCGCTAACACCGCCAGTGCGCCACAACTCTACAAAACAGCTTTAAAAGGAAGTTCTGCGCCGCCACTATAATGTACAATTAGTGAGCTTGGCCCTGCGTTCCCCCGTCATTAGCAGAGTTGCTACGGGCATTTATGTAAACTGTACGTGTTGCTACCGCGGGTGAGCATTATCTCCAGCCGCCAGGAACGACTGTGCCAACAGCACACGAGCGCTGCCTGCCAATACCTCTGCCCTCCGCACACTGCAGTGAAGGAACAAATAAAATTAAATGCTGACATTGCTGGAGAAAAAATGGCTGACATTTCAGAAGAACGTGCCATAATGCCGTTTTAGTGCTACATTTTTCTTTTGGCAGGATCACACACTTCCTAATGAGGTAAAATGAAGAGAGAGAGTTTAGTGTGACTGAGGAGAATTTTTGACTGGGTATGTTTGCTGATCAATCTTTTGTAACATTATCCCTACCGTTTGGGGTCAGTAAGAGTTTTTTTTTTTTTTTGGAAAGAAATGAATACTTTTATTCAGCAAGGACGCATTAAATTGATCAAAAGTGACATTTATAATGTTGCAAAAGCTTTGTTTCAGATAAATGCTGTTCTTTTGAACTTTCTATTCAGCAAAGAATCCTGGAAAAAAATTGTGCACAACTGTTTTCAACATTGATAATAATAATAAATGTTTCTTGAGCAGCAAATCAGAATGATTTCTGGAGGATCATGTGACACTGAAGACTGGAGTAATGATGCTGAAAATTCAGCTTTGATCACAGAAATAAATTGCATTTTAAAATATATTCAAATAGAAAACAGTTATTTTAAATTGTAAAAATATTTTACAATATTACTGTTTTTGCTGTATTTTTGATCAAATAAATGAAGCCTTGATGAGCAGAAGAGACTTCTTTTAAAAACGTTAAAAATCTTACTGTTCAAAAACTTTTGACCGTGACCGATAGTGTAAATAAATACAAAATATGATTTCTTTATTTCTTTCTTTTGATTTCAGGGTAAAATATGTTCCTGCATGTACTTGGCAAGTTTTGTGAGATTATTGTGTCATATTAAAGGATTAGTCCACTTTTAAATAAACTTTTCCTGATAATTTACTCACCCCCATGTCATCCAAGATGTCCATGTCTGTCTTTCTTCATTCGAAAAGAAATTAAAGTTTTTGATGAAAACATTCCAGGATTTTTTTTCCATATAGTGGACTTCAATGGGCACCAAACAGTTGAAGGTCATAATTCGTTTCACTGCAGCTTCAAATTGTTCTACACGATCCCAGATGAGAAATAAGGGTCTTATCTAGTGAAACCATCACTCATTTTCTGAAAAAAAATTGAAAATTATATAAGTTTTAACCAGAAATGCTCATCTTGAACTAGCTCTCTTCTTCTTCTCTATTAGAATTCTGGCAGTATAGACACTGCTAAGCATAATACTGCCCTCCACAGGTCAAAGTTTGAACTAATTGTTATATACTATTGAACTAGCATATTGCATATAAAAATTAGTTCAAACTTTGACCTGTGGAGGGCAGTAATACACAATATTTCTTATCTGGGATCATGTTGAACAATTTGAAGCTGCAGTGAAACGAATTATGACCTTCAACTGTTTGGTGCCCATTGAAGTCCACTATATGGAAAAAAATCCAAAAACTTTAATTTCTTTTTGAATGAAGAAAGAAAGACATGGATATCTTGGATGACATGGGGGTGAGTAAATTATCAGGAAAAGTTTACTTAAAAGTGAACTAATCCTTTAAATCAGGGGTTCCCAAACTTTTCAGCCCACGACCCCCAAAATAACGATGCCAGTGACTCGCGACCCCCACTATCCTCGGAGGTGGTTAACGAGTTGTGCACAAAGGCGAACACGCACTAACGCATGTTTCACACATACTCTGCAGTGCGCATTTTTTTCTGTGCCCATATTAACGGATTTCACACTGCACGCGGATGCGGTCCGGCAGTGCGTTCCAGGAGCGGTGCGTCTGCAGCAGTGCAGCGATCATTTACGCGCCGAGTCTATTTTTGCTGTGCTGCACAGCGCTGAATTAAAACGACAGCGCACTGTTCGCATTAAAATAAACATGTATTGACGCGAAAAAACTAGTAATTTCATCATAGATTCATATAGTTCAAAGTCTCTGTTACACAGTTTAAACACGGCTGCCTCGGGTAAAGCAAGGAAAATAACACCTTACCAGGCATTTAGGTGAACAAGGAGACATAAACAATAGCACTCGCCTCTGAAGGTGGAAAAACAGTTCTTTATGACCTGAGGGATTTATTGTAAAAAGATTTAAAAGGAAAGAAAAGACGAGAGTCGCCTGTTTTTGTCTATTTTAAGTTTTTTTTTTTTTTTTTTAAAACGTTTTTGATTTTAACATAAAGCTTACGTTTAAATGTTTTGCCACTTGCGTGAGCAATATATAAATCTAAAGTATTACTTCAGATAAATATAAAGTAATGAAATGAATAAAACGTTTAAATATAGTGCGTTTAAACGTGAAATCTATGAAATATAGTGTAGGCCTATACAAAGAGAATCGCTGTGCTGACAAGCCATATTCAGTAACAACTTTTGGATTTGAAATAAAAATAAGTAAATGTTGTGTTTGTGATACACAGCCATGGATCAGTTGCGCACTGCAAACGCGGCACATGTGAAGCGCGTGCTTCTCCGCTCTCCTCCGCTGCCTCCCTGCGTTTTCTTTTTTGATCGATATTAACCAACGTTTCATTTTGACAAAAATAATATCCAAAGCTTAAAGCCTAAAGAATTACGTGCACATGTCTTAATGTTTAACATGTTGCAGTAAACTGACCTGCTGCAGCTGATGCTGTTGATACTATGTCATTAATCTGTCGTAATCACCTCAGGAGTCACGGCCAAGCGAAAGGAAAATCGAAAGGTTGATGGCTTTTTTTTATTTGCATGGTTTTTGTTTTTAATTTAACTACTATTTTTAGTATTTTGTGACAATTATTGATAGAATATACTATTTCTAATCGTTTAATTATTTTTTATTTTATTATTATTATTATTATTTTTTTTTTTTTTTGATTTCTGGAAATCATCTCGCGACCCCTTCCTCACTGTCTCGCGACCCACCGGGGGGTCGCGACCCCGACTTTGGGAACCACTGCTTTAAATGGTGAAGCGTCTAACCTGTGTTAGGCAGACGGTCATTACTGGAAGCTAGTGATTATAGTCAAGTTATATACATGGATATTTTACTAACAAAAAGCTTCGCTTCACTTCAGAAGGTCTTTATTAACCTTCTGGAGCCGTATGGATTACTTTTATGATGGATGGATGCACATTTTTGGGCTTCAAAATCTTGCCCCCCATTCACTCCCATTATAAAGCTTGGAAGAAACAGAATATTTTTAATATAACTCTGATTGTGTCTGACTGAAAGAAGGTGTCATATACACCTAGGATGGCTTGAGGGTGAGTAAATCATGGGATCATTTTCATTTTTGGGTGAACTAACCCTTTAAGGACTGAACCTGAATTGCATTCAGTCTGTGTGTGTCTTTGGCTCTTTCCACAGGTGTTTTGTGTGCAGAACAACAGAACCTCATGAGTTAAACCCAAAAACACTCTCAATCACACACACCTGATCTGATAGACCTGCTAATCTAAAACACAGACTTGCATATATTAGCAGCTGAAGTGTGTGTGTGTGTGTGTGTGTGTGTGTGTGTGTGTGTGTGTGTGTGTGTGTGTGTGTGTGTGTGTGTGTGTTAAAAGCCCAGGTGAACTGAAGGACCCCCGTTAAACGAGACAGGCGGGGTATTTTTAGCTCAAGAGTGGCTTTAAGTGTCGACAAAGTGCAGCCTGCTGCTTCGTGTGCCATTAGCACAGTGAGAATGCCACCTGCTCCAGACAGAGACTTGAAAATCGACAGACACCAAACGAAGCACTTCAGTTGTCTAAGAACAGACAGACCATGACAGACGCACAGATTTAGCTAGACTGAACGTTCCAGACAGTGTGTGTGTATCAGACAGATCAAAACCCAGACCAGACGGACAGATAGTTCTGTGTGTGTGCCAGCGGGCATTTAATGTGCTCTGACTCTCTCAGTAGGTCACAGTGACATGGTGTTTCATATAAACACTCTCAACTCTGCTGTCTGCCCTTCCTGCTAGATTTGATCCCCAAAATAAATGCAAATCAAACTATAATCTCAGACCGAACGAGTCATGAGCAGCATAACATTTCAAAATAATCATCGACTGATGTTTGAGTTCTCGTCGGCATGGACTTTCTTGTTTTTGCTTGTGGGCTGCTGTTGTTTGCTTTAGAGGAAACAGTTGATAATAAGACCAGAAGGGGATGATAATATTTATGTTCCGATTTATTTTCCTGTTTGCGTGGTGTTTGCTAAGTCAAGCACTGTTGCATATACTTTAAATTTCAGTTTGTGCCGACCTTGATTCCTCAAATCTTGTGTGTTGTTGAGAGGGTGTGTTGTTGCTTTACTAAATGATCAGATGCATGATTTATCCTGGATGAGGAAGCTCTTTTGGGTCAGTATATCCCAGAATGCCCTAGCAACCACTTAGCAACACCCTGGCAACACACTAGAACAGTCTAGCATCATGGTGGTGAGTTTTGTTCCAGGGTTATTATCATTAACTAAAACAAAAAACAAACTTAAAACAACATAAAAATGTCAATACTTGAAATAAACATTAAATGGAATAAAATATAAAACCCTTAAACTTATTTTATTTCAGCTAGTTGCCAAGGCAAAATGTATCATATTCATTTAGTAGTACTAAAATAATTAAATCTAAATAAACCAATAAAAATGACAAAATGACACTATAAAATTACTAAAATTTAAATTTAAAATGAAACCAGAAAATATAAAAATAGACTTTAATTCAAAATATTAACACAAACTGTAGTAGTATATCAGCGATGATAATAAAGCACTGTTTTGTACCAGCAAACACCACCCAGATTTTCCTGTGGAAATGTGACGGTGTATTTTGGAGGATATTGTTTCACAGCAGATGGTGGCGGATGAGTTGATCCGACTCTAATTTGACACAAACTATAATGACATGTTGTTGTTTTTCTCCATGATGCAAGATGTTTTTAGCTGTCAGAATAAAAATCCATGACTGAAAATTATAGCAGCAGCCATCACAGTCAGATTTTTGATGAACATCAATGCAGCATATAGACACAACACACATGATCACATGCACAGGTAATAAAATATGTAATCCTACAGAATATTAGCTAACTGCATACTGTACAATATGTGTTTATATATATATAATATAATATATATGGGTTATTGACGAATAAGGTTTTTAAAAGTGTAAAAAAACAATGGAGATATAATCAGTTTTGAAGTTTTAAGTGTTAACAATGAGATTATGTGGTTTTATAATCAATTAACACTGCTTTTGTCATTTTTTTACAAGTTGGACAAAATTTGTCACCAAAAAAGTCATTCGGTTTAATCATAATTTTGACAATTTATATTTAGTACAAGTTTTTTAAATATTACAACATTTTCCATGTTTTATAGCGGTTGTACCGAATGACGTGATGTTTTGGGACATGCGTATGAGTGAGTGAAAACATGAATTTATCAAATAGTTAAGAGAGAGTTAGTTACTTTGCTTCATGATCATGTGGTCCTTTGCAGGTGTCTGAATGATGTCACATCCTGTCACATGATATTGAGCGCATGACTTGATCCAGAATGATCCCTTTATATTGGTTACTCCGAATGACATCAATGAAGTTCATTTTTCCGGACATTCTTTCTCATAACAAAACAACGACTTCTACACATAATTTTAATACCGTTTTGCACTATGTTGATATATGATGTTATAAAATCATGCCGGAATAAAAAATATATACATTTATTACATTTTAAGATGTTTTAATCACAAATGGCTGTATTGGCCTTTGGACGGTTAAACCGAATGACCTTTTGACACTTCAAAATCTTTAAAATACCTTTATATGTAGCAAAATATAATCAATAAAAGAGATCTAGTTGTACTACCTTACATACTTTGGATGTTATATTTTAATTTTTTATTATTTATTAAGGCCTTTGGACAAAAAAATGACCCGTCAAGTCATAGACCCATATATATATATATATATATATATATATATATATATATATATATATATATATATATATATATATATATATAATTAATATTAGCAATCAACTAAACATGCAAAATATGTTAGAACACTAAATTGAACTACTACTGAGTGTTTATTGTTGAAACTTGCTGTTTCACGGACTACGTTTTCATGCACGGACGTCACGGTTTCAGTTAATGCAGTCAGACAACGAATACAGTCAGTCACGGGCGATCCAAACTCCAATCCAGAAGGGGGCGTGCATTGTAATGCAACGCTGTTTGCTAACCGCCACAACAGGAAAAAGAGCAGAAGAATTTGCGCATGCGACTCAGCGCTTGAACACAAAGTCCACTAGATGGTGCATACGCGTCTAATGTGTCTTTCTGCGCTCACAGACAAAGGATTATACTTTGAAAGGCTCACACTCTCAGCTGTGTGGGGAAAATTAAGTATTGGAGGATTAGGCTTAAGCTTTGAATGTTTAAATATAGTTTTAAGTGGAGCAAATTGTAACACTCCTAATGCACAAGTTTTATTTTTCATTCTGTTTATTTTGCACTTTCATAACACAAGATGCTTTTCAGCTTTTGTAGCTGATTGTGGTCAAATACCTTTTGTTTTTATCAGCCCTGTTTACTGCTTAGTGCTCAATACACTATAGGAGGCTGTACTGACCAACTAGGGGACTAAATATTGCTAGGTGGAACAAACTGTGATTTGCACTACTGTCTGTTCAAAATAAATGAAAGGAAACCTTGCATTGTGGATTTGTTCCTTTGTCCTGCAACACTTTAGTTTAGGTTTCAGTTCTCACTATTAACTAGTTGCTTATTAGCATGCATATTAGCAAGATATTCGCTGTTTATTAGTACTTATAAAGCAGATATTAATGCCTTATTCTGCATGACCATATTCCACATCTCTTAATCCTACCCAAAAATTAAACTTAACAACTACCTTACTATTAGCAAGCAGTAATTAGGTGTTTATTGAGGCAAAATTCGTAGTTAATAGTGAGAATTGGACCCTAAACTAAAGTGTGACCATGTTTCCTATTCTACCAAAATCGTACTGAACCGTGACACCAAAACTGAGGTACGTACCGGACTGTGACTTCTGTGTACCGTTACACCCCTAATATAAATATATACAGTATATTCATAAATTATTCATTACTTAGCTCAATAATATATTAATAATGTAACTGCAATTACTTTATGGTTTATTCATTTTGCAGAACATTTGCATAATTCTCATTCTGCAATTCTAGTAAGAGCAGTACGATAGTATGCAGTTCTAAACATGCTCAAGGATTGTAAGAGTATGTTTTGTATGACTGCTTCATATGGTTAGAGCTCAAGGCATGTGCCGTCCTTTAGTGATTGATGAGGTCATCATTATGAGACGCATTAATCCTTCCCATCATGCCTGCTGCTCTCCATCACCCCACATGCACAGCACTTCCATTGTCTTTCACCTACGTACTTACACACGCTCCGGCAGACAAGAAGGATTTGAAGGTCATCACATAGTGAGGGAACTCATTACCCATGATTCATGTTTAATTCTGCCTTTAACATACAAAGATTGGCTCATCTCAGGCTGGCTATTATTACACACACTTACTAGGAGGAGTCCAGGTCACAAAGGTGTTAATGTGGGTATATGTATGCATGTGAGAATGATTTTTGACTTAAAACATGATGACATAGTAAACTGCCTACCTAGACAGCATCTGACAATCCCAGAATGCACTGCAACAAGCTCAGTGGGAAAGAGAAGTGATGCTTGTATTTGCTTCAATAATAGAAATTATCGATGCAAATAGTTCTAGTAGTATTTATTAATATTTTGAATTGACTTTTATTCATTTTTTTCAGTTTTAATTTTAAGTTTTAGTAATGTTTATGTGCTTTTTGTCATTTTTAGTTTTTATATTTCTATTTAACTTTAATTTATTTTAGTTTAGTTTTACTAATTTTAGTACTACAAGGTTTTTTTTTTAAGTTTTTCATTTAATATTTGTTTTATTTGTATTTAAGCTTGTTTCCGCCACTAAATAAAACGGGTAATGGTGACTTTTTATCTTATAATTCTGACTTTTTTCTCGCAATTGCGAGTTTGCATCACCATTCTGACGTTATTTCTCAGAATTGTGAGATTTAAACTCTCAATTTCAAGTTATAAAGTCAGAATTGCGAGTTATAAAGTCAGAATTGCGTTATAAAGTCAGAATTGTGAGTTATAAAGTCAGAATTGCGAGTTATAAAGTCAGAATTGCGAGATATAAAGTCAGAATTGCGTTATAAAGTCAGAATTGCGAGATATACAGGTGCTGGTCATATAATTAGAATATCATCAAAAAGTTGATTTATTTCACTAATTCCATTCAAAAAGTGAAACTTGTATATTATATTCATTCATTACACACAGACTGATATATTTCAAATGTTTATTTCTTTTAATTTTGATGATTATAACTGACAACTAAGGAAAATCCCAAATTCAGTATCTCAGAAAATTAGAATATTGTGAAAAGGTTCAATATTGAAGACAACTGGTGCCACACTCTAATCAGCTAATTAACTCAACACACCTGCAAAGGCCTTTAAATGGTCTCTCAGTCTAGTTCTGTAGGCTACACAATCATGGGGAAGACTGCTGACTTGACAGTTGTCCAAAAGATGACCGTTGACACCTTGCACAAGGAGGGCAAGACACAAAAGGTCATTGCAAAAGAGGCTGGCTGTTCACAGAGCTCTGTGTCCAAGCACATTAATAGAGAGGCGAAGGGAAGGAAAAGATGTGGTAGAAAAAAGTGTACAAGCAATAGGGATAACCGCACACTGGAGAGGATTGTGAAACAAAACCCATTCAAAAATGTGGGGGAGATTCACAAAGAGTGGACTGCCGCTGGAGTCAGTGCTTCAAGAGCCACTACGCACAGACATACGCAAGACGTGTTTCAGCTGTCGCATTCCTTGTGTCAAGCCACTCTTGAACAACACAGTGTCAGAAGCGTCTAAAGACAAAAAGGACTGGACTGCAGCTGAGTGGTCCAAAGTTATGTTCTCTGATGAAAATAAATTTTGCATTTCCTTTGGAAATTAGGGTCCCAGAGTCTGGAGGAAGAGAGGAGAGGCACACAATCCACGTTGCTTGAGGTCCAGTGTAAAGTTTCCTCAGTCAGTGATGGTTTGGGGTGCCATGTCATCTGCTGGTGTTGGTCCACTGTGTTTTCTGAGGTCCAAGGTCAACGCAGCCGTATACCAGGAAGTTTTAGAGCACTTCATGCTTCCTGCTGCTGACCAACTTTATGGAGATGCAGATTTCATTTTCCAACAGGACTTGGCACCTGCACACAGTGCCAAAGCTACCAGTACCTGGTTTAAGGACCATGGTATCCCTGTTCTTAATTGGCCAGCAAACTCGCCTCACCTTAACCCCATAGAAAATCGATGGGGTATTGTGAAGAGGAAGATGCGATATGCCAGACCCAACAATGCAGAAGAGCTGAAGGCCACTATCAGAGCAACATGGGCTCTCGTAACACCTGAGCAGTGCCACAGACTGATCGACTCCATGCCACGCCGCATTGCTGCAGTAATTCAGGCAAAAGGAGCCCCAACTAAGTATTGAGTGCTGTACATGCTCATACTTTTCATGTTCATACTTTTCAGTTGGCCAAGATTTCTAAAAATCCTTTCTTTGTATTGGTCTTAAGTAATATTCTAATTTTCTGAGATACTGAATTTGGGATTTTCCTTAGTTGTCAGTTATAATCATCAAAATTAAAAGAAATAAACATTTGAAATATATCAGTCTATGTGTAATGAATGAATATAATATACAAGTTTCACTTTTTGAATGTAATTAGTGAAATAAATCAACTTTTTGATGATATTCTAATTATATGACCAGCACCTGTAAAGTCAGAATTGCGAGTTATAAAGTCAGAATTGCGAGATATAAAGTCAGAATTGTGAGATATAAAGTCAGAATTGCGAGATATAAAGTCAGAATTGCGAGTTATAAAGTCAGAATTGCGAGTTATAAAGTCAGAATTGCGAGATATAAAGTCAGAATTGCGAGTTATAAAGTCAGAATTGCGAGATATAAAGTCAGAATTGCGAGTTATAAAGTCAGAATTGCGTGATATGAAGTCAGAATTGCGAGTTATAAAGTCAAAATTGTGTGATATAAAGTCAGAATTGTGTGACAAAGTCAGAATTGCAAGATATAAAGTCACAATTTTGACTTAAAAAACTTTAAAAAACATCAGTCTTTTTTCCCTCACAATTGCACATTATAACACGCTTTTGTGACTTTATATCTCACAATTCAGACTTTGTAACTCGCAATTCTGACTTTATATCTCGCAATTCTGACTTTATAACTCACAATTCTGAGGGAAAAAAGTCAGAATTGTGGGATATTAACTCGCAATTACCCTTTTTATTTTTTATTTATATTTACATGGCAAAGATTGTGACTGAGGCTTTTGTAAAAAAAAAAAAAAAATCATACAAATACAATATAAGTTGTTGGAAACTTTTAGCCTGGTTTCTATCATTTTAACTCTCAGAGCGAGGTAGAAATTCTTCAGAAGATCATGCTGTCCTGTAGGCTTTTGTCTCCCTGAGTCTAAAATGTGACCCATTTTTCTGTCGAGCTGGATTTGAGAAACTCAAGTCTGGAGGTTTTTCTGATCCAGCCCTCGTGCCCAGACCTGAGAGAAAACTCTGACCCAAATTACACACTGTACAAACTTAAGCTTCATTAAAAGAGCTCTGAAACCAGAGCACAGTCCCAAAGCCTAGTGAGCTGCTTAGAACTTTTATAGCTGTCATGGAACCTGACTGTGAAGTGACTGACGCAGGCAGCAACTCGACTTGCTATTGGCTTCAATTTAAAGCATTTTTATTCATTGAAATAAAGCAGAAATAAAATATATATAATTTCTGTCATTAATTACTCACCCTCATGTTGTTCCAAACTTGTAAAACATTTGTTTCATGGCCCAGAGAGGTATTAAAGACAGTGTTAAAATATAATCCATGTGACTGCAGTGGTTCAACCTTTAAGTTTCAAAGCGATGAGAATACTTTTTATGCGCCAAAAAAGCAAAACAAAAATAATTTATTAAACAAATTCTTCCCTGTCAGTCTCCTACACAGTTGACGTAGTGAACGCAGTTCTGCGCTTCTGTGTTTATGTCCGAACGCCGGCTCAGTATTGGCTGACACTGTTCATGTGAGCAATGTGACTGGCCAATACTGAGTCTGCATTCTATCGTAGAACATGGGAATGTGTTCACTACATAGGAGACTACAAAAATAATGTGTTTTTAAACACACAAAACCTTTTTATAGATCATTTTTAGTGTTGAATGAGATGCAAGCATATTTATAATCAGCATTTCTCTTGCTTTGCCTGCCATCTTTCTCTGAGCTCAGTACATTGCTTTGTGGGATTGCCTCCAGGAAGAATAGAGGGTATGCATTGACATCACTTTCCCGCGGGAACACACTCCCTCAGCTGGACTAAGTGGCAAAAGAACCTGCTGCATGACTGGATTTTAGATTGTCAATACAATATATAACAATACAATATATAGGGTATGACTTTACCCCAAAATCCAACGATTTGACACAAAATGATAACTGCAAATCCACGTTTCTCTGCCTGGAGTCCAGTTGTTTCTGTGAATTGCAGCGATTCCTTTGCTTCTCTTTTCTGTAGCTTTCGGCAGTCTGTAAAAATATACCTCAGATTTCTTGTCAAATCTATTTGTACAGTCAATCGCAAAGCTCTTTCCCGTTTTAGATGTGTTTTGTGTGTTTTTCGTGGCATTCACGCTGAAAACAAATGCTGCCACTCAGTCTTTTGCCACTCAGTGGGCGTAACCGCAGTTATACGGTTGGCCAACGGTGACGTCACATGCATACCCTCTATACATTATTTTTTTCCAAAGCAAGGTATCATCGAAGGCAGCATATTTAAGTTGCCTACCTTTATGAACAGTCTTTGCATGGGCAGCATCGCCTAAGATGCAATTTCTCATCTCATAGGCAGATGAGGAGATTATGATCTTGTACGTCAGAAAATCTGGTAGGCAAAGCAAACGCAGCACTGCTACGAGAGTGTCGTTCATCACCGTGACATGCTGTTTTGATTTTCTGCTGATAGTGTGACAGATGAGACAAATACAATCTTGTGAATTGATTTCAAGCAAGATTTTGTGGTTCTAACTCTCCCTTTCTCTCTCTCGCTTTTTCTCTCAGTTTGTTTGCTCTGCTGTCAAAGAAGCACAATAAAGTTTTGGAGCAGGCGACCCAGTCCTTGCGTGGGCCTCTGGGAGCAGACGACAGGACCGTCCTGCCTGACTATGTGAGTCAATACCTCAATTCGCTGATTCACATTTACCGATCAGGGCTTGAGCATTTCATGCATTTATGACTAAAAATAGATGTGTGTGAACTGCATTAAGGACTGCATAAATATACATAAATAAAAAGTAGGTCTCTGTGGCTTCTTAAAAAGTCATATTTCATATTTAAGGTCATTAAAAGTCTTAAATGGAGTAACAAAAGTCTTAATTATCTTTTTAAGTGGTCTTAAATTTGGGGCCGTAAAACAGGAATCGTGATTTGGCTTAAGGTGATTATTAAACTTCAAAAGGCTATAATATGAGTGCTGCACATTTAAAAGTAAAAACGCGGTGCTGTTGCTGCTTCAGGGACATGCCAATTAATTACTTATGATTTACTGTTGATGAATTATGACAACATTTAATGTTTATATTTAAATGGTTTTAAAAGAGCATATTTTGTCTCTCCCCATCGGTTTAAATGAGCATATGGAAGTAGTGAATACATTTCAAAATAAGAGTCCCCTTGCATTTCTGCTTGTTTATAAATCCCGCATTATGCAAAACATATTTTTTCTGGTTTTTATTGGTATTTAATGGCACAACAAGCTTCTTCCTGGGTTGGTGACATCACTAACCCTAAAATTTACATAAACCCCGCCCCCAGGAACACGCATCAAAGGGGGTGGGGCCATCTTAATCAGCTTTAGAGAAGAGGAAGAGTTTCAGTCTTCAATGAGGGTCAATTAAACGCTGGATTTGCACAAAAGATTAACATGACGGCACATGCTAGTGGATGAGTTGAATCAACTCCACAGCAACTACATCAATTTATCCACTAACCATTCAGAAACGTCTAAAAGTTGTAACTTCTTCCTGAGTCTCTCCATCAGTGTCGACTCCGGTTTGAACAATGTAAGGCTGAACACCGTTAATGACAATCCTCATTTCGGCTGCGTGAGATTCTCCAGCTTTGTTGTTGTTGAGCTGTTAAAGCTCCGCCCTCTTCTGGAAAGGGGGCGGGAGCAGCAGCATATTTGCATTTAAAGGGACACACACAAAAACGGCGTGTTTTCACTCACACCCAAATAGGGGCAAAGTTGACAAGCTAATAAATGATCTGTGGGGTATTTTGAGCTGAAACTTCACAGACACATTCTGGACACCAGAGACTTATATGACTTCTTGTGAAAAGGGGCATAAAGGTCCCCTTTAAATAAAACTATTTTTCTTGTGAATGTTTCCTTGTATCCTTTCTTAAGAAAAAAACTAATTATTTGATCATTGCGCTCCTAAACTGTTTTTAATTTTCAAATTAGAAGCACATGTGCTCCTTGGGAAAAATAAACATCAAGCCCTGCCTATACACATTTGCTTTGGCTTCAGCTTGTGATTTGATGTTAAAATGAGGTGTAAACAGCAACCTTGACATGATCTTAGAGCATCATTAGTCCTCTATCTCCATATGACATGTGTCAGTGTGTGTGTGTGTGTGTGTGTGTGTGTGTCTCCAGACAGCAGACAGTCCTTCTGGCTAGACATAAAGACACATAGTAGACATAAAGGGAGGGCGGAGCTTGGGAGGAAAGTGGGAGGGGCTGTTTCAGGAGGTCATTTAGGTCAGTGGATTCGACCCTAGAGGGCAGCAGCCAACCTGCTCTGCCGCCCCCTAGAGAGGGGGCAGGGTGTCTGGGACAATAGGGATGTAAATGGAGTGTGTTTGAGATGATGGGAGTCTTCAGTGTGTGTGTGTGTGTGTGTGTGTGTTTGTTCCACAAACAGCCTGAGGCCGGAGCCTTGCAGATGTCTGCTATGTGTCTGGGTGGGTCAGACTGCTGTCTGCTGTCCTGATTAAGCCCCACACCCCTGCTTTGTGTCTCTTACTTCTTCTATTCACATCTATTCCTCTTCATCTGTCCATCTGTCTCTCTCTGTCTATCTGAATATCTTCACTCACACTCCCTTTTCCATCAGTTTCCACACAGTTCCACTGAATGATGACATCACTTGCTATGTTACTACATAACCTGCCCACAAAAAAACAAACATGTGCATTGCAGTCTTCATTTATGACACACTCCAAGTTTTGGAGAGCATATTTTAACACCCAAAGTCATTTAATTTAGCATCTTTATTCCATCATAATCTCTGATGAATCATTCAGAAGTTATAACAATGTTTAACAAATAAAATTCATAGTAATCCATTATAAATAAATAAGATATGTGAAAATTATTATTATTTATATATTGTTTTTTATTTTTCTTAATATAAAAAGAAATATAATAAAATAAGTGTTTAGAAGTTCATACCAATCAATTATTATAAATTGCAACAAAAAAAATATTTTTATTATTTAAATAATAATAGTTATAATAATAATAATAATAATTTTGATGATTAAAAATAATAATTATTAATTACTCCTATTAATTGATTATCAGTAATAATAGTAAAAATTCCATTATGAGCTCTGATGATGCATTCAGAAGGTTTTTGTAAATAAAAAAACAGTAGTTATTTCAGTTATTATTAATTATAAAAGATTAATTAAAATATAAAAATATAATTATTGTTTTTAATATTATACATTATTAAATAATAATGATAATTATTATAATATAATATAATTATTATTATTTTTATTAATATAATAAGAAATAAGCATTTAGAAGTTTTTAAATTAGTAAAATTCATACCAATTAATTTAATTGTAAAAATATATATATATAAAATCATTATCATTATTTATATTATTTAAATAATATTAGTAATAATAATTATTATTATTATGATGATGATTAAAAATAATAATTATTATTATTCTCCATTAAATATAATTTATTATCAGTAATAATAGTAAAAATGCAATCATGAGCTCTGATGAAGCGTTCTGAAGGTATTTAAGTAAAAAAAACAGTAGTTATTTAAATTAGTAATCAATTATTATTCATTATTAAAGATGAATAAAAATATAATTATTGTTTTGAATATTATGTATAATTTAATAATAATGATAATATGTATTTATTTATTGTTTTATTTGAGATGGACAGAAAACTGAGATGTACTAATAAAATTATTAAATAGCTGTACAGCATGATTTAAGCGATTAAATAGCTGTGAAGCTTGATAATTAGAGTTATACAATTAGAGTATTCGTCCCAAGTGTCATTATTACAGAAGTGATTTAGGTTTGTTTTGTTGTTGTTGTTTTGAAAACTTGAACATTGTTTAAAAACCAATGCTGAGTCACTTTTCCCAGAACCTCCTTTTCTTCAGTAGAATCTGGCTCTGTGTTCCGGCTCTGTCTGTTTCTCAGAGGAGTTTTATGGGAAGGATGTCCTAAACGGGAGTTATCAAGCACGAGTTTAGACTACATTAGATTTTGCAATCCTTTTCTTTGTCATATCTTATAAGACAAACAACATTCACACACACACACACACTGTTTTTGTCTGCTGTCACTGTTATCGCCATGGGATTTCCTTCAATCTATGGGAACAGATGCAGTTTGTGATGTTAAGACTGTGTGTCTGTACATACAGAGCTTTTAAAACCTCTTATGAAATGGATATCGCCAGCTATCTCAAATCTGACTGAATGGGATGCTTTCCAAGACGTAAAGCAGCTGATATGCATATGAAAATGAGAAAATTCAGCTAATGCTTATTTTATTTGAAGTAATAAAAGCTATTTTATGGTTTAAGCTGTAGTTAACTATGATAACCCTGATCTGTGCAAAAAGAGAGACAGACTTCAGTGCGACGATTATGTCTCAGTGTCTTAATACAGGTCAGAAAATGACCCATTTTCCATCTCCCTAAAGACACCTGTCTCTTCTTCTGCCCTTCTTTTCCTCCCTCGTCTCCTCACGATTGTGTGATTCTCTTCTCATCTCTGCCATTTAAAGGCTCTTTTGATTGTCGCAGCAGCAGCTGAAGCGTTTACAGTTTTCCTGAACCCCTCCAAAAGCCGATATGTAGTCCAGCGCTCAGTTTCTGATCAGAATGTGTCAAAACCGGTGTTCAAATCTCAGTGAAGCAAAGCATCTGATTTACCTTAAAGATGAACATCCATTTGTTCCGTCTCACTTCCGTGACTTACCTGACTGTTGCCATGGCAACAGTCGTCTACTTCTTGGCATCGCTGACCTGACCTTTGACCCCTGACCTCTGCTTGAGAGCAAAGGGGCTTGTAACCATGGAGACAGGAGTTTGCCTCTTACTGGCTTAGATGGTATTGACATCACAGTCATTAGCTGATCATTAGACCACACACACACACACACGCGCGCTCATGCACGTATGCACACAGACAGATGACTAATGACTGTCTGGCACTGGATGCATGTGCACTTCCTGTTCTTTTCTGTCTACTTCTGAATTACATACACGCAATTTGATTTTCAGTAACATCATTCTCTGTCTCTCTCTAGGTTTATGAGTCATATTGGCTGACGGTTAGTGTTGTAAACAAACCCCTTACCATAAGTATTAAACTTTGGTGCATATCCCACACTGTTCGGATTTCTCCAGCAACCACATAGTGACGCCCTTGCAACCTCCCGGAATCCGGCAACCGCATTGATCAGGCTGATTCGAATAAACGCAGTTTAATGTTTTTACATGCGTCAATTGAAACAGGCATCAATTTATTATAGTGTACAGTGGGGTTTGCACAGTCGAAACTTTAATTCTTTGCCATGATGCTTTTTCATGAATTGAGAAATCAACTTTTCCTTGAGCTTTTGATATATGAGAGGTCATCGTACTATAAGAATATCCTGTAAGTTTCAGAACTGAAAACTCCCTTGTTATAAAAGCTTTTATTGACACCAGGCCCAGCGAACGACTCGTCCTGGAACGTGCCAATAGTAAAACGCCGCTTCCGCAGAAGAAATGAACACCTACTTCATCATTGCATCATTAGCCCCGTCCACTTAGTGAGATGTTAATGAGATGAGGAGGAGAGAAGAGCGATACATTACCTTTCAAAGGATCCTAATGCTAGGAATATGGTGAGTTATTTTCAACAAAGTGAATGTCTCAGTTGAGCTTTATTTATTTGTATTCGGTAAATTTCACTGTGGATTCTTTGGTAAATCAATCGCATTTCGGCGCAGGCTTTGCAAACGGACTTTTTACAAAATGGACTCGACAGTAATGCAACAACATGTCAGTAACTGTGTTAATTCTAATGCCTGATCTGATATTAATGATTCATGTACAGTCAGATGTTCTTTGTCTGTGTGTCAGTAAATCAAACCAGTGACTAAATGCTCAACTTCATGTTAATTCTCTTAGTAGGATGAAAATAATCTGTTATTTAAACATTGGTTAAATTACATACGGAAAGCGATCAAAGAACGCTCCCTTTACAATCGCTGGAGCTGTCAATCAAACAGCGCGAGTTTATCAGTGACTGAGTTCTGGACTCGCGCCAAAACTCCCGTTTTATTCAACGAATCTCTTAGTTACATCACATTTGCACTGTTAGTTATGATGAAAGCATTCGTTAGTGTGCAGAAATCGAGTTGCAATGATGAGATCACTGCTTTCAACTGCTCAGCAACATGTCTGTGATTGACTACAATGTTCATCACTGCAACCTTTCATGCCACGATCTAAATATAATTAACCTTGAGAGCTGTAATAACAAAAAACATGCTAAAAGTTTTCAAAAGAGTAATACTTAACTATTTTATATGCAAAGATGTTAGCCAATCACAGCAGTGGGCTTTACACTGAAGTCTTACAGCAGACACGCCCCTTAAAACAGTGTTCAAATAAGTTAAAATCAGGGTAGGAAAAATGCCTTTTATTTCTAAATTATGACCATTTTTGATGTAAAAAGCATACTAACATTATAAGTGCACTCCAGGAAACATTATTAAACAATAAAACAATGCATCTCATGACCCCTTTAAGTTTAAGCTTGATATCGACTAGTCACTGGTCATGGCCTATAGAGGGCGCAACAGGATAAGAAATCCACTTTTACGCTCTGTTTCCAACAGTTAAAATGACAAACAAATGCGTACTCCGAGAGCGCTCCACAAGATATGTTCAATCATACCGTCTGGATGCTCAATATTGATCAGGTTCGAAACAGCTTAGGGCTCTTTCACACAGAACGTGTCTAAAGACGCCACGCCAACTTGCTACTGTAAACAGAACACTTGCCCCACCTCCAAGTTCTTCTGATTGGTCCACTGTTTTGGAACTGACATTGATGAGCGGCACTGCCTGTAAAAGTTGAAATTCTTTTAACTTAACACGACATCTTAACACGAGTCGCTTCTAAAGAAGTGAGACGCAAGTGTAACAGTCATACACGTCCATGTGGGCAGCACTTGAAATAGAAATCTTTTGGAACATTATAAATGTCTATACTGTCACTTTTATCAATTTAATGCCACCTTGCTGAATTAAAAGTATAGAGATAAAAGTAAATCTGACCCCTAACTTGTGAACAATAGTGTATATATATGTACATTCACAATGACTCTTCTGATGAATGTTACGGTGATGAATAATCAGACCGATGTTAACTGATGAAAAATACTGATGATGCTCAGCATAACTTCTGTGTGTATGATTAATCTGGATGATTAGAATTATCTACAGCAGTGTTTTGATCGTGTGTGTGTATGATTTGTTCTACACACTCAGGTTGTGTTCACACATTAACATCTGACCTGATTTTCTCTGTGTGTGTGTGTGTGTGTGTGTGTGTGTGTGTGTGTATATAATCTCATTAGTCTGTACTGTAGAGCAGATCGCTCTCTTCCCTAATTCACTCCTACGTTCTTCTCGTCTAATTATCACTCCCTGTTTCTGTCTAGACACCTCCAGCTTTTTTCTAGGTTGTAGTTTGATCTGGTTTCCCGGCATCCTTCTCAACTGCTTTTTACTTCGAACATCAAGTACCAGTATTGTTTACCAGTTTGAACGGACATGTGACCTATTTGTTGAGAACTGCAGGTCTAGACGAGTGTTTCCAGGTTTGGTCTAATTCCGTCCTGCACATTTGTTTCATAAGTATCTACTTAAATTTGGTTAATAACAGTGGCGACAGTCTCCCACCCCGTTAATATTCCCGACTGCTGCGTCCGCAGATCTTTTCCGACGTGTAGGGGGTCGTCATGGGAACGGAGGGCAGGAATTTCCTCTGTCTGGTGGAAGGGGAAGGTGTGAGGAACGCGACCCAGAGCGGAGGGCTTCGGCTGGGCTTAATTCATCAGTGCGACTGCTGCAAACTCAACATCTGGGCTGTAGAAATAAACCTGAATTAGATTGGTAAAATGGTAGTTCACACAAAAATGAAAATTCTGTCATCATTTACTCATCTCATGTCATCTCAATCCTGGCAACACAAATTAAGAAATGTTAATTAAACCTGAGAGATTTCTGTCCCTCCATTGGAAGTCCAGATATCCAAAACTTTGAATGTCCAAAAGATCATAAAAGCATCATAAAACCAATCTATATGAATCAAGCTGTGAAATTCAGGTCTTGTGAAGAGAGATAAACTCACAATTCTGACTTTATATTTCTCGCAATTCTGACTTTTATCGCAATTGCGACTTTATATCTCACGCAATTCTGACTTTATATTTCTCGCAATTCTGACTTTATATCTCGCAATTCTGACTTTATATTTCTCGCAATTATGACTTTATATCTCGCAATTCTGACTATATCACGCAATTCTGACTTTATATCTCAGAATTCTGACTTTTCTCGCAATTGCGACTTTATATCTCAGAATTCTGACTTTATATCACGCAATTGCTGACTTTATATCACGCAATTCTGACTTTATATCTCGCAATTCTGACTTTATATCATTGCGACTTTATATCTCAATTCTGACAGAATTTATATCACGCAATTGCGACTTTATATCTCAGAATATCACGCAATTGCGACTTTATTTCAGAATTCTGACACGCAATTGCGACTTTATATCTCAGAATTCTGACTTTATATCTCGCAATTCTGACTTTATATCTCAGAATTCAATTGACTTTATATTTCTCGCAATTCTGACTTTATATCTCAGAATTCTGACTTTTTATCACGCAATTGCGACTTTATATCTCAGAATTCAATTGACTCAGAATTTGACACTCGCAATTGCGACTTTATATCTCAGAATTCTGACTTTTATCACGCAATTGCGACTTTATATCTCAGAATTCTGACTTTATCACGCAATTGCGACTTTATATCTCAGAATTCAATTGCGACTTTTATCTCAGAATCTCGCAATTGCGACTTTATATCTCAGAATTCTGACTTTTTATCACGCAATTGCGACTTTATATCTCAGAATTCTGACTTTATATGCGACAATTGCGACTTTATATCTCTGATTCTGATATCGCAATTGCGACTTTATATCTCAGAATTCTGACTTTATCTCAGAATTCTGACTCGCAATTGCGACTTTATATCTCAGAATTCTGATTCGCAATTGCGACTTTTATCTCAGAATTCTGACTTTTTATCACGCAATTGCGACTTTATATCTCAGAATTCTGACTTTTTATCACGCAATTGCGACTTTATATCTCAGAATTCAATTGCGACTTTTTATCACGCAATTGCGACTTTATATCTCAGAATTCTGACTTTTATCACGCAATTGCGACTTTATATCTCAGAATTCTGACTTTATTTATCACGCAATTGCGACTTTATATCTCAGAATTCTGACTTTATATTCTGACTCGCAATTGCGACTTTATATCTCAGAATTCTGACTTTTTATCACGCAATTGCGACTTTATATCTCAGAATTCTGACTTTATATCGCAATTGCGACTTTATATCTCAGAATTCTGACTTTATAACGCAATTGCGACTTTATTTATATCTCAGAATTCTGACTTTTTATCACGCAATTGCGACTTTATATCTCAGAATTCTGACTTTATAACAATTCGACTTTATATCTCAGAATTCTGACTTTGTATCTCGCAATTGCGACTTTATATCTCAGAATTCTGACTTTTATCACGCAATTGCGACTTTATATCTCAGAATTCTGACTTTATATCACGCAATTGCAATTGCGACTTTATATCTCAGAATTCTGACTTTTAACTCGCAATTGCGACTTTATATCTCAGAATTCTGACTTTTTATCACGCAATTGCGACTTTATATCTCAGAATTCTGACTTTATATCACGCAATTGCGACTTTATATCTCAGAATTCTGACTTTATATCGCAATTGCGACTTTATATCTCAGAATTCTGACTTTATAACAATTCGACTTTATATCTCAGAATTCTGACTTTGTAACTCGCAATTGCGACTTTATATCTCAGAATTCTGACTTTTATATCACGCAATTGCGACTTTATATCTCAGAATTCTGACTTTTAACTCGCAATTGCGACTTTATATCTCAGAATTCTGACTTTTATCACGCAATTGCGACTTTATATCTCAGAATTCTGACTTTATATCGCAATTGCGACTTTATATCTCAGAATTCTGACTTTTATCACGCAATTGCGACTTTATATCTCAGAATTCTGACTTTTTATCACGCAATTGCGACTTTATATCTCAGAATTCTGACTTTTATCGCAATTGCGACTTTATATCTCAGAATTCTGACTTTTGCAATTGCGACTTTATATCTCGCAATTGCAATTGCGACTTTATATCTCAGAATTCTGACTTTTTATCACGCAATTGCGACTTTATATCTCAGAATTCTGACTTTTATCACGCAATTGCGACTTTATATCTCAGAATTCTGACTTTATATCGCAATTGCGACTTTATATCTCAGAATTCTGACTTTATATCACGCAATTGCTGACTTTATATCTCGCAATTATGACTTTGTAACTCGCAATTCTGACTTTGTATCTCGCAATTATGACTTTGTAACTCGCAATTGCGACTTTATATCTCAGAATTCTGACTTTATATCACGCAATTGCTGACTTTATATCTCAGCAATTCTGACTTTGTAACTCGCAATTGCTGACTTTATATCTCGCAGAATTCTGACTTTATATTTCTCGCAATTGCGACTTTATATCTCAGAATTCTGACTTTATAACTCGCAATTGCGACTTTATATCTCAGAATTCTGACTTTTATCACGCAATTGCGACTTTATATCTCAGAATTCTGACTTTTATATCTCGCAATTGCGACTTTATATCTCAGAATTCTGACTTTATATCACGCAATTGCGACTTCTATTCTGACTTTATTCTGATCTATTTGACTCGCAATTGCGACTTTATATCTCAGAATTCTGACTTTTATCACGCAATTGCGACTTTATATCTCAGAATTCTGACTTTTTATCACGCAATTGCGACTTTATATCTCAGAATTCTGACTTTATATCGCAATTGCGACTTTATATCTCAGAATTCTGACTTTTTAACTCGCAATTGCGACTTTATATCTCAGAATTCTGACTTTATATCGCAATTGCGACTTTATATCTCAGAATTCTGACTTTATATTTCTCGCAATTGCGACTTTATATCTCAGAATTCAATTGACTTTATATTTCTCGCAATTGCGACTTTATATCTCAGAATTCTGACTTTTTATCACGCAATTGCGACTTTATATCTCAGCATTCTGATTCACGCAATTGCGACTTTATATCAATTCAGAATTCTGATTATCACGCAATTGCGACTTTATATCTCAGAATTCTGACTTTATATTCTGACTTTATCGCAATTGCGACTTTATATCTCAGAATTCTGATTCACGCAATTGCGACTTTTATCTCAGAATTCTGACTTTTATCACGCAATTGCGACTTTATATCTCAGATTCTGATTCAATTGCGACTTTTTATCACGCAATTGCGACTTTATATCTCAGAATTCTGACTTTTTATCACGCAATTGCGACTTTATATCTCAGAATTCTGACTTTTATCACGCAATTGCGACTTTATATCTCAGAATTCTGACTTTTATCGCAATTGCGACTTTATATCTCAGAATTCTGACTTTATATTTCTCGCAATTGCGACTTTATATCTCAGCAATTCTGACTTTATATCATTGCGACTTTATATCTCAATTCAATTGCGACTTTTATCTATCACGCAATTGCGACTTTATATCTCAGAATTCTGACTTTATAACTCGCAATTGCGACTTTATATCTCAGAATTCTGACTTTATAGTTCTCGCAATTGCGACTTTATATCTCAGAATTCTGACTTTTATCACGCAATTGCGACTTTATATCTCAGAATTCTGACTTTTTATTCACGCAATTGCGACTTTATATCTCAGAATTCTGATTCTGATATCGCAATTGCGACTTTATATCTCAGAATTCTGACTTTATAACTCGCAATTGCGACTTTATATCTCAGAATTCTGACACGCAATTGCGACTTTATATCTCAGCATTCTGATTCACGCAATTGCGACTTTATATCTCAGAATTTATATCACGCAATTGCGACTTTATATCTCAGAATTCTGACTTTTATCACGCAATTGCGACTTTATATCTCAGAATTCTGACTTTTTATCACGCAATTGCGACTTTATATCTCAGAATTCTGACTTTATATTTCTCGCAATTGCGACTTTATATCTCAGAATTCTGACTTTATATCACGCAATTGCGACTTTATATCTCAGAATTCTGACTTTATATCACGCAATTGCGACTTTATATCTCGCAATTATGACTTTGTAACTCGCAATTCTGACTTTGTATCTCGCAATTATGACTTTATAACTCGCAATTCGCAATTGCGACTTTATATCTCAGAATTCTGACTTTATATCACGCAATTGCTGACTTTATATCTCAGAATTCTGACTTTGTAACTCGCAATTGCGACTTTATATCTCGCAGAATTCTGACTTTATATTTCTCGCAATTGCGACTTTATATCTCAGAATTCTGACTTTATAACTCGCAATTGCGACTTTATATTATATATCTCATATCTCAGAATTCTGACTTTTATCACGCAATTGCGACTTTATATCTCAGAATTCTGACTTTATTATCTCGCAATTGCGACTTTATATCTCAGAATTCTGACTTTTATATCGCAATTGCGACTTTATATCTCAGAATTCTGACTTTATTATCTCGCAATTGCGACTTTATATCTCAGAATTCTGACTTTTTATCACGCAATTGCGACTTTATATCTCAGAATTCTGACTTTATATCTCTCGCAATTCGCAATTGCGACTTTATATCTCAGAATTCTGACTTTTTAACTCGCAATTGCGACTTTATATCTCAGAATTCTGACTTTATATCACGCAATTGCGACTTTATATCTCAGAATTCTGACTTTATACTTTATATCTCGCAATTGCTGACTTTATATCTCAGAATTCTGACTTTATAACGCAATTGCGACTTTATATCTCAGAATTCTGACTTTATAACTCGCAATTCTGACTTTATAACAATTCGCAATTCTGATTATCACGCAATTGCGACTTTATATCTCAGAATTCTGACTTTATATCACGCAATTGCGACTTTATATCTCAGAATTCTGACTTTATGCGACTTTATATCTCGCAATTCTGACTTTATATCTCGCAATTCTGACTTTATATCTCGCAATTCTGACTTTATATTTCTCGCAATTCTGACTTTATATCTCAGAATTCTGACTTCGCAATCACGCAATTGCGACTTTATATCTCAGAATTCTGACTTTATATCGCAATTGCGACTTTATATCTCAGAATTCTGACTTTTAACTCGCAATTGCGACTTTATATCTCAGAATTCTGACTTTTTATCACGCAATTGCGACTTTATATCTCAGAATTCTGACTTTTTCGCAATTCTGACTTTATATCTCGCAATTCTGACTTTATATCACGCAATTCTGACTTTATAACTAATATCGCAATTCTGACTTTATATCTCAGAATTCTGACTTTTTATCACGCAATTGCGACTTTATATCTCAGAATTCTGACTTTATACGCAATTGCGACTTTATATCTCAGAATTCTGACTTTATATCGCAATTGCGACTTTATATCTCAGAATTCTGACTTTATATCACGCAATTCTGACTTTATAACTCGCAATTCTGACTTTATATTTCTCGCAATTCTGACTTTATATCACGCAATTCTGACTTTATAACTCGCAATTCTGACTTTATATTTCGCAATTTTGACTATAACTCGCAATTCTGACTTTATATCTTGCAATTCTGACTTTATATCACGCAATTCTGACTTTATATCACGCAATTCTGACTTTATATCTCACAAATTCTGACTTTATATTTCTCGCAATTCTGACTTTATCACGCAATTCTGACTTTCTAACTCGCAATTCTGACTTTATATTTCTCGCAATTCTGACTTTATATCTCGCAATTCTGACTTTATATCACGCAATTCTGACTTTATAACTTGCAATTCTGACTTTATATCTCGCAATTCTGACTTTATATCTCGCAATTCTGTGTTTATATCACCCATTTCCAACTTTATAAAACCAAAGTCTTACGGGTTTGAAATGACAATAAGGTGAGTAAATAATGACAGAATTTTCATTTTTGAGTGAACTATCCCTTTAAATTTTCATTTATTTATTTATCAGTGCTTTTATTCAAAGTGAGGAATACAAGTGATTCATCTTCAGGAGGCAATAACACAAGAAGTGCTTGGAATACAAAAGATCAAACATTGTCTAAAATCATACAAGCTAGAACAGGGAGGGATATAAGAAATAGTGAAAGCATAGAAGTAGATTTTGTTAAAATATTTAATATGAAATATTCGGCTGTCCAGATAGGGTTAAGCTTCAACCGTCGTTTAAGCGTGGTTTTTTTCAATTTATGTTTTTTAATTTTGTTATTTTGGTTGGTGAACTTTTATTTATTTTAGGTTCAGAAGTATTGCAAATGCTCTGCAAGCTTTTCATGAAAACCTGTTTAAAATCAGTCATTATTTGTGCAGTTCTGTTTGCTGCCACTAGAGGCACCTGAATGACACATATCAGCTTTAATGCAGCAACATTGGGGTCAGAGTTTGCATGTGTTTAGATCTTTTCAGGGTCTTGCATCATGCATCAGATGTTGCCTTTATAAGTGACCTGACATCAAGTATGATGTTTTTTCTGTCGCCACGGTTCAGGTATTAACAGATGGTACCGTATGGGGACACTGAAGGCGGCTGCACGTGTGTTTGTGTGTGCGCGTTTGCAGAGGAATTTATTAGCGCGAGTCTCGAGCAGAACAGAAACTGCAGTAATCACAAAGCAGGTTTGAAAAGCCTTGCCAAAACCTGGTGTCTTTCCAGTAAAGCCGTCGTTCTTCTGGCAGGGGTGCCACTGTGAGAGTGATTCATTCTGAGGTCAGCAGGACTGAGCGCTTTACACATGTATGTCTCTGGCTCTTTGAGTGTTTAACATGGGACATCTTTTCATGCTTTTAGTGGAGTCAGTAAAAAATCGCATGCTGCCTGGATAGGTACTACATTTACATTTGAATTTACTTTGCAACCATTAAAAAAGTATGTTCTATATAGTATGAGTGTGTGTAGTATGAATGAAATTCGGACCTACTACATCCGTCATGTTGTACATCCGTACACACGTGACCTACCAGCATCAGTTGTGTCGTTTCACCTCCATTCATAAATCCTCTTCCATGGAATAGTAAAGTGCCCATCGAAAGCACACTTCAGAATCTCACCGGAAGTAGTAGGTCATCCGGGTACTTTTCGCCTGCTGTTTTTCGAATACTATGCATTCTGACATTCTACTCTTTTAGCGTACTGTTTTTCACACACTATATAGTAGGGAAGTATTCAATTTCAGATGCAACGAATGTAAAATCTGATCAGTTGAAACTGTCTTTTCTTGCCTTATTTTTTTATTTTCCTTTTTTATCTTATTTTCTTTTTTCTGTTTTCCTCTTACTTTTTTCTTTTCTGTTTTTTATTTTATATTTCTTTTATATCCTTTTTTCTTTTCCTTTTTTTCTATTTTATTTTATTTTAATTTTATTTATCTTATTTTCTTTTTCTTTTTTCCTCTTATCCCTTTTTCTGTTTCTCTTTTTATTTTTTCTATTTTATTTGTATTTTATTTATTTTCATTTATCTTATTTTCTTTTCTTTTACTCTTTTTCTTTTTTCTTTTCTTCTATTTTCTTTTGTTTTATATTCCTTTCATTCTTTCTTTCTTTCATTTTATTTATTATTTCTTTTCTTCTGTTTTATTATTTTTTATTTTCCTTTCTTTCTTTTCTTCTATTTTATTTTGTTTTTTATTTTTATTTTCTTTCTTTCTTTTTCTTTCTATTTTTTATTTTACTCTATTTTACTCTTCTCTTTTCTCTTCTTTTTATTTATCTTATTTTCTTTTTTCTGTTTTCCTCTTACTTTATTTTATTTTTTTCTTTTATATTTCTTTTATATCCTTTTTTCTATTTTATTTTATTTTAATTTTATTTATCTTATTTTCTTCTTTATTTTTCTTTTTTCCTCTTATCCCTTTTCTGTTTCTCTTTTTATTTTTTTCTATTTTATTTTTATTTTATTTTATTTTTCTTACTCTTTTCTCTCTTCTCTCTTTTCGTCTGTTTTATTTTCTTTATTTTACTTTACTTTCTTTCTTTTTTCTTTTCTTTTTCTCTTTTTCTTTTTTCTTTTCTTCTATTTTCTTTTGTTTTATATTCCTTTCTTTCTTTCATTTTATTTATTTTTTTTTTTTCTTCTATTATTTTTTATTTTATTTTACTTTCTATTTTATTTTATTTTACTCTTCTCTTTTCTCTTCATTTTATTTATCATATTTTCTTTCTTTTTTTCTATTTCTCTTTTTCTTCTATTTTATTTTTTATTTTCCTTTCTTTCTTTCTTTCTTTCTTTCTTTTTTCTTTTATTCAATTTTTTTTTTTCTCTCTCTCTCTCTCTCGCTCCTCCAGGAGTTAAATTATGTTTTCGGTGTTTTAAACGATGCTGCAGTTGTTTTGAAGTCATTGAAGCTAATTCCATAAAATTGTGTGTTTTTGTACATTCCCGGGCTTTTATGTTTCACTACACACACTCTGAGCTTTCCCGAGCTGTCATCTCCTAAAATCACTTATGTTAGCTTCCACACAAAGAGCGTTTGATGTGGTATTTCTGTGTGTGTGTGTGTGTTGTGCGTGTGTCTATGTGTGTTCCTATGGAAACCGGATTTGCACATTCTGTTCCATTGACTTGCTTTTGTCCAGAGAGATTTGTGGCTCAGAAACTGACATCAGTCTAGAGAATAACCAATAGATGAATAACATAAAGAGGAGGCCAAGATGGCTGCAGGCAGAGGGAAGGACAGTGGGAGAAAAGGAAATGAGAAGGTCAAAGGTCAGAGATTGAAGGCTCTTCAGAGACATGACATGCTTCAGTACATGGAAGTCTTTATTTCTGGGCTTCTTTTTTTCTTTCTATTTCAAATGCATTGTGTTACTGAAGAGAAGAATCTTTTGGCAACAGTTTATGTGAAGATATTCTCAAAAACAACAGCTACTGCAGTTATAATACATTATACCAGTTCACGCTCTGATGTTTAAACAGTATAACGGCACGTTATGTAGTGCATTTTATAATGAATTGCACTCTTTGAAGCAGTCGCTTAGTATTATAATTCTTATAATTATTTATTCAAGATATAATGGTCACAATTAAACCTGTCTTAGCATCTTTTTAACCCCTGGTTAAGGCCAGAGGGCCGGTATCTGTATGTTTGTGAGTATTTCTAGGTTTGCATTGAACAAAATGCTGATGTAAATGTGTCACACACAATCTATATATTCAGCGTTGGCGTCAAACATGCTTAAATTTGATGCATTAAATATATATGATGCGGCTGCCGAGAGATGAAGAGGCAGAAAGAGAGAGAAGATGCATTTGTCTTGCCCCTGCTGTATGTGTGTGTGTGACCCAGAAAAAGTGTGACGGCCCAGACTGCAGCAGAGCACAGGGAAATGATAACCCATTTAACCCACACACACAGTGTGCTGTTCTCTGCACTGCTGGCTGCCTTCCTAGACAGCATGTTTGTCCATCAGAGGTGCGTTTGAACCAGGGATGCAAAGTTTTGGAGACAGATAGTGTTATTTGCCTCAATGTTACTGATCAAACCATTTAAGAGTTTATGGTTGGTGAGATTTTAAGTCTCTTTTTGAACAAAAGTACAGTAAAAATTTTATATTAAAATGTAATTTATTCCTGTGATCAAAGCTGAATTTTCAGCATCATTACTCCAGTCTTCAGTGTCACATGATCCTTCAGAAATCATTCTGATATGCTGATTTGATTCTCAAGAAACATTTCTGATGATTATCAATGTTGAAAACAGTTGCGCTGATTCATATTTTTGTGGAAACTGAAACATTTTTTCAAGGTTCTTTGATGAATAGAAAGTTCAAAAGAACAGCATTTATTTGAACTAGAATATACTAGTGCCACTGTCACTTTTGATCAATTTAATGCATCCTTGCTGAATACAATCTTGCTGACCCTAAACCTTTTAATGGTAGTGTGTGGTTAGTGATTTGAACAAATCTGTAACTCAAAGTATTAAACACTGACTTGCAGCTTTTTAAAGTGGACCTATAATGTCTCTTTTACAAGATGTAATATAAGTCTCTGGTGTCCCCAGAATGTGTCTGTGAAGTTTCAGCTCAAAATCCCCCACGGATCATTTATTATAGCTTGTCAAATTTGCCCCTCTTTGGGTGTGAGAAAAAACACACAGTTTTTGTGTGTGTCCCTTTAAATGCAAATGAGCTGCTGCTCCCGGCCCCCTTTCCAGAAGAGGGCGGAGCTTTAACAGCTCAACAACAACAAAGCTGGAGAATCTCACGCAGCCAAAATGAGGATTGTCAGTAACGGTGTTCAGCCTTACATTGTTCAAACCGGAGTCGACACTGATGGAGAGACTCAGGAAGAAGTTACAACTTCTAGAATGAAACTGGACATTTCTGAATGGTTAGTGGATAAATTGATGTAGTTGCTGTGGAGTTGATTCAACTCATCCACTAGCATGTGCCGTCATGTTAAATCTTTTGTGTTGAATTGACCCTCGTTTGTGAAGCAGTCCGGCGTAAAATGACGGCATGACAACAACACTCTACTACAACAACTCTTCCTCTTCTCTAAAGCAGCCCAACATGGCCCCGCCCCCTTTGTTGTGTGTTCTCAGGGGCGGGGTTTATGTAAATTTTAAGGTTTGTGATGTCACCAACCCTGGAAGAAGCTTGTTGTAGTCTCTACCAGCCATTTGTTGTAGTCCTTAAAAAGTGATTTCTGTAAAAGAAAATATCTCTTTGCATTGAACTTTGAGCGTCGTCACTTTACAGATGTTGTTTATGCTCAAACAGCAACATTACACACTAACTAAAGTAAAAAAAAAAAGTGAAATCATAATCAACCACCCCTTTAATAAGCAGAAAAGAATGAGTATCGTTTAGTACTTTTGAAACCAGGCATAATAAAGTAATTTACTATTGGAAAATGAAAAAAATATGTCTGATATTATGTGCTTCCAAAATCAAACCCATATGGTCACCAAGATAAAGTGCATTTCCAGTTTCAACGTTCCTGTGATGCCCAAGGAAATGCTGACTAGGTAAAAAAAGTATTCTTTGTGTCTTTACACTTTCTCTTTTTTTCCCTCAGGCTCAGGATCTGAACGTCATCGAGGAGGTGATCAGAATGATGTTGGAGATTATAAACTCCTGTTTGAGTAATTCCCTCCATCACAACCCAAACCTGCTATACGCGCTGCTCTACAAGCGAGAACTCTTCGAACAGTTCCGATCACATCCGTCTTTCCAGGATATCATGCAGAACCTCGACACGGTGAGACACTGACTGTATGTTCCAGCTCTGTTCCAAACCCTAGTGAGCAATCGAGTGTATACATAGACAGCTATCTTCTAAGGGAGCATCCTAACTGAAAATGAACATCATAAGTGACTGATCTGAAACACTCTTTATGGGCAGCAATTCACACAGTTGCTGTTGATACCAGTAGAGTCTGACATTGACATGTTGTGAAGGTACTTAGATAAATAAAAAAAATATGTAAATAATGTACAGTACAGTCCAAAAGTTTGGAACCACTAAGATTTTTAATGTTTTTAAAAGAAGTTTCGTCTGCTCACCAAGGCTACATTTATTTAATTAAAAATACAGTAAAAAACAGTAATATTGTGAAATATTATTACAATTTAAAATAACTGTGTACTATTTGAATATATTTGACAAAGTAATTTATTCCTGTGATGCAAAGCTGAATTTTCAGCACCATTACTCCAGTCTTCAGTGTCACATGATCCTTCAGAAATCATTCTAATATGCTAATTTGCTGCTCAAGAAACATTTATGATTATTTTCAATGTTGAAAACAGTTGTGTACTTTTTTTTTTTTTCAGGATTCCTTGATGAATAGAAAGTTCAAAAGAACAGCATTTATCTGAAATACAAAGCTTCTGTAGCATTATACACTACCGTTCAAAAGTTTGGGGTCAGTAAGAATTTTTATTTTTATTTTTTTGAAAAGAAATTAAAGAAATGATTACTTTTATTCAGCAAGGATGCATTAAATCAATCAAAAGTGGCAGTAAAGACATTTATAATGTTACAAAAGATTAGATTTCAGATGAACACTGTTCTTTTGAACTTTCTATTCATCAAATAATCATTCATCAAATACAAATATTTTGTACAATTGTACACATTAAATGTTTCTTGAGCAGCAGATCAGCATATTAGAATGATTTCTGAAGGATCATGTGACACTGAAGACTGGAGTAATGATGCTGAAAATTCAGCTTTGCATCACAGGAATAAATTACTTTGTGAAATATATTCAAATAGAAAACAGTTATTTTAAATTGTAATAATATTTCACAATATTACTGTTTTTTACTGTATTTTTAATTAAATAAATGTAGCCTTGGTGAGCAGACGAAACTTCTTTTAAAAACATTAAAAATCTTAGTGGTTCCAAACTTTTGGACTGTACTGTATATATATAATATAATATAAATATTTTTTTAAAACTAAATGTATGTTTAATTATGTAGTATAAAAATATTTTATACATACATTAGAAATTGTAATTTGACATGTTTTTTATATAAAATATACATTTTATACATAAGGTTTTATTTATATATATATATATAATACATTTTATATGTAAAATTGATATTTTAATGAACACATGGTACATACAATTAGTACACAAAATTATTGGCTGATATAGTTACATTTTTATAAGATAGAACTAATTTTATCCATTCTTTTCATAAAATATAATTGCATTCTGGGATTGTGTGTAATCTGGTTACTTACAGTGCATGCATTGAGTTTGGTCAAAACTAAATAACTTTTAACAACAACAAACACCTGCAAAAGTACCGTGCCTTTAATGCCTAAATATGTTGCCTAGGTAGGCAGCTCACTAGATTTTGGAACAGAGCTTCTGTAGCTGTCTGTATCTCTAGAGGTGAGCACATGGTTCAAGTTCGAAACAAAATCCTCAGTGCAAACATTCATATAGATCAAGAGAGATTTACACTAGACAAACTGCATTTATATCGTGCCGTAGAAGCCCAGGGGGCTTCTGGGTAACCTACAGAAGGAATTAAATTCCCTCTTTAAAACACGCACACTCACACTGGTGCATTAATGCTGCATGACTCCCTCCAGCCTTAAACACCACGCAGAATAAACCTGCTTTCATCCGAAACTAAATGAATGGAATACTAGTATACTACATAATGCACTGAATATACTGCATGATAAAAATAGAATTTGAAATTTTGAAAATTCAGAAATAAGAAGTGAGTCGTTCTAACAGTGGTATATTACGCTGGTGTCACTGGCAATTAACTGTCATTCCAGAATTTTTTTTATTTATTTTTTTTTTTTTTGTACAAATGTCTGCAAATCAGTTTGACTGATTATAATGGGTTCTATTTGCTTTTGTTGTATAGACATCGTTTTAGCCTTTTAAAGGGTTAGTTCACCCAAAAATAAAAATTCAGTCATTAATTACATACCCTCATGCCGTTCCACACCCGTAAGACCTTCGTTCATCTTCAGAACACAAATTAAGATATTTTGGATAAAATCCGATGGCTCAGTAAGGCCTGAATTGAATTGCAGTGGTTCGGAGCACCAAAATCACGTGATTTCAGTAAACGAGGCTTCGTTACGTCATAGGTGTTTCGAAACTTCAATAGTTCACGTGACTTTGGCAGTTTGATACGCGCTCCGAACCACTGATTCGAAACAAAAGATTCGTAAAGCTTCAAAGCTTCATGAAGCTTGTTGAATAAAGTGAGTATTCTCGTCGCTTCATAATATTAAGGTTGAACTACTGTACACACATGAACTGTCTTTAGTAGCTTTCTGGGCATTGAAAAAGGAAATGATCTTGCAGGCAATTCAGGTCTTACTGAGCCATCGGATTTTATCAAAAATATCTTAATTTGTGTTCTGAAGATGAACGAAGGTCTTACGGGTGTGGAACGACATGAGGGTGAGTAATCAATTACATAATAATTTTCATTTTTGGATGAACTAACCCTTTAATTTTATTTATTTAACCAGGAAGGTCCCACTGAGATACTATCTCTTCTACTAGGGAGTCCTTTTGACACTCTGATGAGTAATGAAGATGTTAAAACACATCTGTTTATATATTCTTTTGATTCATTCATCATTATATTGCATTCTGGGACATCATATCTCACACACTGTGCAAACATCATAATTTACAGCATTGCACTGATGTTTTGACTTTAGCTATGTTTACATCTACCTATTTTTATGCGAATATTGGGATATTGCATCTAAAATGCTGGATGGATATTCCACGATGTGCATCATTTCTAAAAATATGCATAAAAAACGCTCAATTGAGGCAATTTTTTTTTTTTTATCTGATAAGAAAACATGAGCATAAACAATGATGGAATGAATGGATTTACTCAATAAATCCCTCGATGAGCAACAAAAAAAACATGACTTTAATTCAACAGAGGATGTGATTGGATAACTGGACTAACCAGCTGACCAGTTGTATCGCAGCATCTCAGATGTTGGTTTGGTCTTTCTGAAATGCCTGAGCCAAAGTCTGTCTTCAAAATAAGCATCTCACATGATTGCGTTCCCAAGCGCCAGCATCCGAACGCAAGAGAACATTTATTGTGTTTCGTCTGCCATTTTGGTTATCTTGAACACATGGGGTGGAAACGCTGCTTCATTCAGAAATGTTTTATGCGATATTTCAATGTTGTGCGCAAGTTAAATTCGCAACTTGGGATGAAAATATAGCTATTGACTGTGTGTGTGTGTGTGTGTGGCAGGTGATTGGATTCTTCAGCCAGCGACTGGAGCAGGCAGGAAGTGACCTATCAGTGGAGAGAGTTCAAGAGGTCATCAAGAAAGGTGCTGTGGCCCTCCCTAATGACCGTCTGAAGGTAAGCACACAGATATCTGTGATGATTCACATTGTCATGATGCTTGACTTTAGTCACACATTCACAAAAATTCACATAAACTCTCTGTTTGGCGTCATCGGCCTCGTCAGTCCCTTTCCACCTCTCCACCCATCTGACCTCTTCACTCTGATATTTGTTCCATTTTCAAAACAAAATATCTAGCTCTATCTAAATATAGAACGGTGACATTTCACTTCCTCCTAGAGACAGGAAAACAAATTCTTTCAAGACACACTGGATTAAGAATTAATAATTCACCATCTGACTGTATCACACAACTGCCATCTGTGCACACACGCACATCAGATGTTACCATGGTAAAAGGTATTAATTTCATAAATACATAATCATCCAAATAAATAATATTTCTAAACAACCATGTGTTTCGCAGTATTTTATTGAAAAAAACAAACACTTCAAACACTTTTTGCATTTTCAGTCCTGTTAAAAAATGTTAAAAACTTTATATATAATTTGTAATTTTTTTATTTAAATATATATTTTTTAATTAAATTCTAATAATTAAGTATATTTACTTATATTTTTTTATATATAAGTACAGTTGTGGCCAGAATTATTGGCACCCTTGGTAAATATGATCAAAGATGACTGTAAAAATAAATCTGCATTGTTTATCCTTTTGATCTTTAATTCATAAAATTAGCAAAAATCTAACCTTTCATTGAAGAAAAAGAATTGAAAGTGGGGGAAACTCACATTATGAAATAAATGTTTTTCTCCAAAACACATTGGCCACAATTATTGGCACCCTTTTATGCAATACTTTTTGCAACCTGCTTTTCCCAAGATAACAGCTCTGAGTCTTCTCCTATAATGCCTGATGAGTTTGGAGAACACCTGACAAGAGATCAGAGACCATTCCTTCATACAGAATCTCTCCAGATCCTTCAGATTCCCAGCTCCATGTTGGTGCTTCTTCTCTACAGTTCACTTCACTCATTTTCTTTAGGGTTCAGGTCAGGGGACTGGGACGACCATGGCAGAAACTTCATTTTGTGCTCAGTGACCCATTTTTGTGTTGGTTTTGATGTTTGTTTTGGATCATTGTCCTGATGGAAGATCCAACCACGGCCCATTATTGGATTTCTAGCAGAATCAGTCAGGTTTTGATTTTTTATCTGTTGGTGTTTGATAGAATCCATGATGCCATGTATCTGAACAAGATGTCCAGGACCTCCAGCAAAAAATTAGGCCCACAACTTTATAGATCCAGCAGTATATTTAACCGTGGACATGGGGTACTTTTTATCCATGTGTGCACCAAACCCATCTGGTGGGTTTGCTGCCAAAAAGCTCTTCTTTAGTTTCATCTGACCATAGAAGCTGGTCCCATTTGAAGTTCCAGTCTTGTCTGACAACTGAATATGCTGGAGATTGTTTCTGGATGAGAGCAGAGGATTTTTCTTGAAACCCTCCCGAACATCTTGTGGGGATGTAGGTGCTTTTGATAATTTTTTTTAGGCTTTCTGAGACTCAAGACTCAACTAATCTCTGCAATTCTCCAGCTGTGATCCTTGGAGAGTCTTTGTCCACTCAAACTTTCCTTCTCACCGCGCATTAGGATGATTTAGACACACGTCCTCTTCCAGGCAGATTTTTAACATCTTTAGTTGATTGAAACTTCTCAATTATTGCCCTGATGCAGACCTGCCAACATGTACGCATTTTGCGTACCAGGTACGCATTTTGACCTCAAAGTACGCTGGTACGATTTGTCATTCTATACTACGCAAAAACCCGGTGACTCCTCTGTGCACGCCTAGTACTCAAATCCAGCAAAAGAGTTCGACCAATCTGAGCGCTGGGTTCATTTCCCTAAATAGCAAGAGGGGATGATTGACAAATGCGTACAGCCTATCAATAAAAAGAGACTGCAAATCGACAGCAATACAAAATCCCGCTCGATCCCTCCTTCCACTCCCGCCGTCTGTGACTGAATTCTCAAGCGAGGACAATACAGCAGTCATGGTACTTCTGACACCTTAAGGTAAACGAGTATAAAATGTACAAGTAATGTTGAACAACAAATCTAAATAAAATTGAAATCGCTGATTATGAAAATGTTGTGATGTGTGACTGACTGACAAGCGCGAGTCTGGAGAAACAGGCGTTTGTTTATTTATTTATTCTCAGTGTTGAGAAACATATATAGCCTACATGTGTTGCGTTATTATGTTAATACTAACTAAAGTAACTAATTATGTTACATAGCCTACTTATTTTGTATGAAAACTAGCACATTAGTTACTTATGCATTTAACATGACCGTTGTCTCAATGCTGCGCAAGCCCTCTCTCATAAACACAAACGCGTGCGCGCACAGAGAGGTAAAATGAAAATTGCCGTGTTTGGTTTAAAATTTATTCTTGCTTGTGTTATTTTTTTTTTGTCAGAAAAGATTTTTAACTATCCACCCGTGTTTTTAAGATTCGGTAAATGACGGACGCTTTAGTTAACACAACCCCTCGTTATATGACTAACTTCTTGATATTCTTGAATACTCTTATTGGTCCTTTCTATTCATTGTCAACTGTTTTCTATAAATATGTTTGTATTGGCTAACCTTTTATTCAGCGAATGTTTGTCTTGTTTATAATTCAAAGACAGCACGCTACAAATAGAAACCCTTTTTTCTGTGGGATTTAGTATCATATTTTGATATTGAAATAATAAATTAAGTATTTTAAATGAATCACATGTAAACTCAATGTTTACTATTTTCTAAGGGTTTCTTAATTGTAGACTAGTTTTCATTACAAAACCTGTATGAACGACTCAACTGTCAGGTTAGTTGTATGTAAATATAGCCTTCTTGAAATTGCAAACAAAAATTTTTTTCCATATTAAATATATGAATGTGATTTACTTGTGGTTTGTATAAGCACACATTATGCAATGCAAGAATAATCATGAATTAAAAAAATGCTTTTGAGCAGGTGTAGTAACATTTTTAATTGTGTCAAATAAAAAAAAAACTTTAACAGTCAAAATTAGATTAAAGAAGATGGGTTTGTGTGCTTTGTGTATTGTATTATCAAAAATGTAAAACATTTTCGAAAACATTTTCCAAGGTTGGCAGGTCTGCTGATGGTGGAAATGGAGATTTTCAATGCTTTAGCTATTTTCTTACAGCCACTTTCTATTTTGTGAAGCTCAACAATCTTTTTCTGCACATCAGAACTATATTACTTGGTTTTACTCATTGTGATGAATGATTACGGGAATTTGGCCTTTGTGTTTCCTCATGTTTATACTCCTGTGGAACAGGAAGTCATGGCTGCACAATTTCATGCTCCTAGTCACCCTGGTGTGCTAAAAAATGTAAATATGGATGTTAATATACTTCAGAGATATTTTACTCATAAGAATTTCTAGGGGTGCCAATAATTGTGGCCAACGTGTTTTGGAGAAAAACATTTATTTCATAATGTGAGTTTCCCCCCACTTTCAATTCTTTTTCTTATATGAAAGGTTAGATTTTTGCTCATTTTATGAATTAAAGATCAAAAGGATAAACAATGCAGATTTATTTTTACAGTCATCTTTGATCATATTTACTAAGGGTGCCAATAATTCTGGCCACAACTGTGTGTATATATATATATATATATATAATAACTCTAGCTGAATTTCTTTGGCAAACTTTACACTAAAGTTTTTTCTTCTTTGACTTTTGGCGACTGATAATTTTGTACTCTGCATGTAGGTAAGCTGTGCTTGATCTGATATGCAGTGAGAATGAGAGCGTGCGGCGGGTGTCTGAACACACGAGCAATCGTGTTTGAGAGCGGGTCAGGCCTCATCTTCATTATCGCAAACGACTCCTCCGGGGCCATTCATTACGCTTTATAACACATGCGGGTAATGACATCTCCAGAAGAACAGGAAATCACACATATCTGTCTCTGATATACGGGCTAAAAGACTGGAATAAATCTCCGCCACGTGTCTCGTTACCTTTCTATCCTTACCCACAATCCCCTCTGATCCCCCTAAATCAGTGAAAATGTGGCCGTTCGTCCGCTGTTTAATTGCGTGTTCTATCGCATGTTCAGTGTTTCAGATATCACAGACAGCATCCATCATGTTAATGACCAGACGAATGAGAACGAGGACGATAGAAATCGGACAGCATCCTGCTGCTTCTGAGAAACGCCCACAGACCTTCATGGATGGGCTGATGTATATTGTCTGATCATTGCAAATCCTTCTCCGTGTGAACACCATTATGAGGAACATGATGTTCTTGTCACTGAATCTTTGAACGTTTGAGACGTTAGCAACAAGTAGGGCTAGCTGTTGTTGTGATGATATACACCATGCAACTTACAGTAAGCTGCATTGTAAACCAGACAGATCAGATTTGTTGTCCAATAGCAATTTAGTGACATTGACTAATTTATCTAGATTAATTTTTTTTAGTTTTGATATTTAGCAACAGTTTGCAGTCTGCTTAGAAACATTACCTCTTTGAATTCATCTCCTTTCAGACCCATTCAGATGGGTGGCTTTGGCCTTTTTTTGAGCATTGAGTGTTGTGTTTTTAAGACAACACAACAAATAATCCAACTTTTAAAAACATGTTTCGAGACCCCTGTAGTCTTTCCATGTTTTAATCTGTTATTAAACACAAGAATGTGTGTAAATAGCCACCAAAACATGCCTGATTAGGGCATAAGGACTTTGTACATCCATACATATTTATACATATAGAGATATATATGTATATACACCGATCAGGCATAACCTTATGACCACCTTCTTAATATTGTGTTGGTGCCACTTTTTCTGCCCAAACAGCCCTGAACTATCAAGGCATGGACTCCTCTAGACCCCTGAAGGTGTGCTGTGGTATCTGCACCAAGATGTTAGCAGCAGATCCTTTAAGTCCTGTAAGTTGTGAGGTGGATCCTCCATGGATCGGACTTGTTTGTTCAGCACATCCCACAGATGCTCGATTGGATTGAGATCTGGAGAATTTGGAGGACAAGTCAACACCTCAAACTCGTTGTTGTGCTCCTCAAACCATTCCTGAACCACTTTTGCTTTGTGTCAGGAGCATTATCCTGCTGAAAGAGGCCACAGCCACCAGAGAATACTGTTTCCATGAAAGGGTGTACATGATCTGCAACAATGCTTAGGTAGGTGGTACGTGTCAAAGTAACATCCACATGGATGGCAGGACTCAAGGTTTCCCAGCAGAACATTGTCCAAAGCATCACACTGCCTCCGCCCGCTCGCCTTCTTCCCATAGTGCATCCTGATGAGATGACAGGTAAGAGACGCACTTGCACCCGGCCATCCACGTGATGTAAAAGAAAACATGATTCTTCAGACCAGGCCACCTTCTTCCATTGCTCTGTGGTCCAGTTCTGATGCTCACGTGTCCACTGTTGGCTCTTTCGGCGGTGGACAGGGGTCAGCATGGTCACCCTGACTGGTCTGCAGCTATGCAGCTCCATACACAACAAACTGATGCACTGTGTATTCTGACTCCTTTCTATCAGAACCAGCATTAACTTCTTGAGCAATTTGAGCTCACAGTAGCTAGTCTGTTGGATCGGACCACACGGGCCAGCCTTCAATGAGCCTCGGCCGCCCATGACCCTGTCGCCGGTTCACCACTGTTCCTTCCTTGGAGCACTTTTGATAGATACTGACCACTGCAGACCGGGAACACCCCACAAGAGCTGCAGTTTTGGAGATGCTCTGACCCAGTCGTCTAGCCATCACAGTTTGGTCCTTGTCAAACTCGCTCAAATCCTTACGCTTGCCCATTTTTCCTGCTTCTAACACATCAACTTTGAGGACAAAATGTTCACTTGCTGCCTAATATATCCACCCACTAACAGGTGCCGTGATGAAGAGATGATCAGTGTTATTCACTTCACCTGTCAGTGCTCATAATGTTATGCCTGATCGGTGTGTATATATACATATATATACAAATATATCGAGCAAGTTTCTTTATGCAAGCCACTGCCTAGTGATTTTAAAATTGCATAGTCTTGCATCTCTGTAGTTTTCTCTAGTGGTTTATTGGCGTGCTTGTGCATTTCTGTTCATACGTTCTCCATGTGTGTGTGTGTGTGTTTGTGGGATTGTGTTTGTGTCCTGGGCGTCCCCAGGACTGGGAATGAAAAATTCTCGTCTAGACATTCAGACTCGTAGAGACACACACACACTCAAGCATGCAGTGGGCAACACTTATCAGAATCAGAGTCCCAAGAGAGCAACTGTGTGCTTGAGGGATGTTCCGTACCCTCGGCCCTGGTACAGACAGCCCTTATTCCATCACAAACACACACACAAAGGAAGCGTGAAGGGCCAGACTGCCTGTCTGCCCAGAGCTCTACCTCTTTCTGTCTCTCTCTGCTCAATGTTGAATAGGAGCAGCGACAGCCGTGTGTGACGTGGACAGAGTGACAGAGGCGGTGGAATTTGTTGTTTGGCCAGTGCGCTGGTGTGTGTGTTGCGTGGTGATAAGACAGAGACACCGTGGCTCCTGTGAGGGAGGGCGTCATCAGAGTAACACACACACACACGCGCGCTTTCATAAAGGCTTTTGGATGCATTTTGAAATACTTAGATATGACAATTAACTTGTCATGAAAAAGACTGCTTTCTCAATTAGGTTTTTGCAGATTTTCCTAATGCATTTAAAAGCTGAACTGACTTTGACATCCTCAGTTGTGCAGCTTCATAATTTTATGAAAACTCTGATAAAACATTTTTTCTGAATTTTTGATGAATAGAAAGTTCAAAAGAACAGCATTTATTTAAAATAGTAATCGTTTGTAACATTATGAATGTCTCTTTGGATCAGTTTAATGCATCCTTGCTAAATAAAAGCATTAATTTCTTTAAAACTTTTATATAAAACTTATATAATAAATTGCCTCTGAAACAACTTTCTTTTTTTCAGCTGACGTCATTACGGCCTTTATTTTGACTCCATTATGGATATGTAATGTTCACTTGTCACAGTATATTCTTATCAGTGTATGTCTTGAATCAGACACAAGTCTCTAACTTTCTCGGTTTGTGTGCATTTAATATAGGTATGTTTGATTTTGCCCCATTCTTGCGTAAAATCATCTGCGTCCATTTCCCCTGTGTGTGTGAGTTGACCGATCCGTGTGTGTGTGTTAGTGAACCGTCTCTGCTCCGAGGCTCCGACTGCTGCAAACAGGGCCAAGCCGACTGGCGACCTTGGAGCGCAGCCAACCATGAGCCAATTCTGCCTGGGCACTGTCTGGCCGTTCTCTTCCCAGGAAACACTGGGGCCCCGCAGGGGGGTGTATGTCTCTCTCTCTCTCTCTCTCTGCGTGTGTGTGTGTTTCAGAACTGAGAAGAGAACAGTTTGACGCAAGACTTGAGTTCAGAGAACATCTGAGAGTTTAAATAGCTCTGGGTTTTCATCTGCCCTCCCTGGGACTCATATGTACTCTGACATGAGTTGTTGTTGTTTTTTTTTATGAATGTTTTGATTCATTTGAGTCACTTCATGATGAGGACGTTTTGTTTGTAAGTCATCAACACGTTTAAATTCTGTAATGTGCTGTAATTCAAAGAGAAACAAGCAGAAATAAGCCTTATTAATGTTATAATGTTATAATTTGAATGTTAGCCTTAAATAATATTATTGCATTTTGAGATTTCAATGATATTTTGTTAGGTTACAAAAGTTGCATTATATTTTATTGTTAATCATAATTTGTATTATTATATTATATTATATTATATTATATTATATTATATTATATTATATTATATTATATTATATTATATTATATTATATTATATTATATTGCTTTTGTGACAATTCTCATTGATTTTTTTTTTTTACATTTATAAACTGTTATCAATAATATTTATTAAAGGTGCTGTAGAATTGAAAATTGAATTTACCTTGGCATAGTTGAATAACAAGAGTTCAGTACATGGAAAAGACATACATTGAGTCTCAAACCCCATTGTTTCCTCCTTCTTATATAAATCTCATTTATTTAAAAGACATCCGAAGAACAGGCGAATCTCAACATAACAACGACTGTTATGTAACAGTCGGGATCATTAATATGTACGCCCCCAATATTTGCATATGCCAGCTCATGTTCAAGGCATTACACAAGGGCAGCCAGTATTAACGTCTGGATCTGTGCACAGCTGAATCATCAGACTAGGTAAGCAAGCAAGGACAACAGTGAAAAATGGCAGATGGAGCAATAATAACTGACATGATCCATGATATCATGATATTTTTAGTGATATTTGTAAATTGTCTTTCTAAATGTTTTGTTAGCATGTTGCTAATGTACTGTTAAATGTGGTTAAAGTTACCATCGTTTCTTACTGTATTCACGGAGACAAGAGAGCCGTCGCTATTTTCATTTTTAAACACTTGCAGTCTGTATAATTCATAAACACAACTTAATTCTTTATAAATCTCTCCAACAGTATGTAATGTTAGCTTTAGCCACAGAGCACTATCAAACTCATTCAGAATCAAATGTAAACATCCAACTAAATACTATACTCACATGATCTGATGTATGCATGCAGTATGCATGACGGACATTTTGTAAAGATCCATTTTGAGGGTTATGTTAGCTGTGTGAACTTTGTTTATGCACTGTATTATAGTCGAGAGCTCGGGGGGCAGGGAGCGCTCGATTTAAAGGGGCCGCAGCCTGAATCGGCGCATTTATAATGATGCCCTAAAATAGGCAGTTAAAAAAATTTATTTAAAAAAATCTATGGGGTATTTTGAGCTGAAACTTCACAGACACATTCAGGGGACACCTTAGACTTATATTACATTTTGTGAAATTGGAAATATTGTCACAACATTAAAATTGTTTTATTTTCATCATGAAAAATATTATTTCTTAATTCTTTCTTTAGATTTTAGGGACAAATATAACAAAAGACAAAAGTTCTTGACATGTTCTTGACACATTGACCCGTAGAGTTTTGAAAACAACAAAGAATGAACTAATCGTCCCTTGTGTTCTGCCATCAGCCATTCTGAAAGTCGTTGACCTTTTGACCTGGAGTCCCTCATCACGCGAGTCGCTTCATGTCCTCCCACGCGTGACAGACCGGGCCTGTGTGCTGTATGGCGTCTGAAAGGAACAGACAGACTTTGACCGGCCATGAATAGAGTCGCAGTGTAGCCGAGCCAGCAGACCCGGAGTCAGTGAGTCCAGCCAAGTTCTGAGCCCTTTCTGTGGAGTCAGATATGAAAGCGCTTCAATACGGCCTCTGTCTTTCACAATGAGAGCGCTGGGGAATATGATAGGATGCTGATGCATTATTAACGCCGATGGGCAGCTTACCTGCTGTCGATTGGCCTGCGACTCACCTGAGCGCTGGTGTGGGTCGGCTCAGGTTGATTAGGGTTGGGTCAGATCGCTGTTGATGGTTCCCGCCACCTCACAGCTGCTGGTTTTGGCCGGGATGGCCCATCTCCAGGTGTTTCCTGCATATTTTATGTAGGATATTGTAAGCGTTTGCTTGAGCTGGATTGTGCTGCTTGGGTTGTGTTGGCTTGTCAAGTCACAGCTCGATTCCTGTAGCTGCTGTTCAAATCGGCAGCTGTCTGCAAAAGAAAAAGGAAATAAATATATGTATTCTATAAGTATATATCTATTGATATGATATTGAAATGTTTCAGAATGATTGCGTAGGATCATACCACCTAAATTTGCATTTTAAAGAAGAAAATGTTGTATCATTTAGACTTTTAGGGCCCACATTACAGATTTATACCAGATTTTTTTTTTTCAGTTCAACACAATGCACAAATACATGAATCAGATCAATATTGTCCTTTCTTTGGTATCAGTTCATACATGCATGTCCAATTCTGAATTCTAAGTCTTGTCATTTGCAATGTCAGTGCCCTGTATTTTGAGCATATAAGGAGGCATGATTCAAAGCTCATATGAAGTTAAATCCACATAGAACTCACAAGACACACTGTTTTGTTTGTTTGAAAGGATGCGTTTGCATGTGCTGTCAAGTTTGCATGTTTCTTTAGTCTGAAACAAAGCTCTGAATATCTTTCTAAGTTTCACTGCCAAGAACCCAAATTTCAGTGACAACGAACGATTTCCACAGAGTTGAAAAGCAGCATTTCACCAGCCTCCTCTTTTTTGCACTCGTGGGAAATGACAGCATTTGTTTGCAGAATCGCTCCAGGGGAACTGTAAAGTTCCAGTGAAAGGAGTTCCTTCAAGTCTTATGGGCTTCTTTTCCTCCATAGCCTCTAAAAAGAGCGGAAGGAGGATTTCTGTGGTACTGCAAATTAAGCCAAGAGTGAACGCTGTTACTCAGAACCACAGACAGACAGCTTCCTGTTTCTGAATGTCCTCTTCCCTAAACCCTAAACCCAGACTATATGTTTGAGAGATTCCTGTAGTCAAGGATTAGCCGTTGTATTTGTTTAGAGATGGCTCAGAGGTCATTGATACCTAACAGAAACAGTGGCCATAGTTAGCATGACGACATGACGATAGTTAGCAGTGGCCATAGTCCCAGCATATATATATATATATATATGCTGGGAAAATTATTAATCATGATTAATCACATCCAAAATAAAAGTTTGCTGATGAATGGACAGAAGGATGGATGGCTGGACAGAGTGATGATGGACAGAAGGATGGTTGGATAGAATAATGGACAGAAGGATAGTGGATGGTTGGATAGAATGATGGATGGATGGTTGGACAGAAGGATGATGGATGGTTGGACAGAAGGATGGTGGATGGATGGATGTATGGATGGATGGATGGATGGATGGATGGATGGCAGAAGGATGGTTGGATGGAAGGTTGGTGGAAGTATGGATGGTTAGCAGAAGGATGGTTGGATGGAAGAAGGATGAATGGTTGTATGGATGGATGGATGGATGGATGGATGGATGGATGGAAGGAGGATGAATGGTTGTATGGATGGATGGCAGAAGGATGGATGGATGGAAGAAGGATGAATGGATGGATGGATGGATGGATGGATGGATGGATGGATGGATGGATGGATGGCAGAAGGATGGTTGGATGGAAGAAGGATGAATGGTTGTATGGATGGATGGATGGATGGAAGGAGGATGAATGGTTGTATGGATGGATGGCAGAAGGATGATGGATGGATGGATGGATGGCAGAAGGATGGTTGGATGGAAGAAGGATGAATGGTTGTATGGATGGATGGATGGATGGAAGGAGGATGAATGGTTGTATGGATGGATGGCAGAAGGATGAATGGTTGGTTGGATGGATGGATGGATGGAAGAAGGATGAATGGATGGAAGAAGGATGAATGGTTGGTTGGATGGATGGATGGATGGATGGATGGAAGAAGGATGAATGGTTGGATGGATGGATGGATGGATGGAAGAAGGATGAATGGTTGTATGGATGGATGGATGGCAGAAGGGTGAATGGTTGTATGGATGATGGCAGAAGGATGGATGGTTGGATGGATGGATGGATGGATGGATGGAAGAAGGATGAATGGTTGTATGGATGGATGGATGGCAGAAGGGTGAATGGTTGTATGGATGATGGCAGAAGGATGGATGGATGGATGGATGGAAGGATGAATGGATGGATGGATGGATGGATGGATGGATGGATGGATGGAAGAAGGATGAATGGTTGTATGGATGGATGGCAGAAGGATGGATGGTTGGATGGATGGATGGATGGATGGATGGCAGAAGGATGAATGGTTGGTTGTATGGATGGATGGATGGATGGATGGCAGAAGGATGAATGGTTGGATGGATGGATGGTAGAAGGATGGATGGATGGAAGAAGGATGAATGGTTGGTTGGTTGGATGGATGGATGGATGGATGGATGGATGGATGGATGGAAGAAGGATGAATGGTTGGATGGATGGATGGATGGATGGATGGAAGAAGGATGAATGGTTGGTTGGATGGATGGATGGATGGATGGCAGAAGGATGAATGGTTGGATGGATGGATGGATGGATGGTAGAAGGATGGATGGATGCAAGAAGGATGAATGGTTGGATGGATGGATGGATGGCAGAAGGATGAATGGTTGGATGGATGGCAGAAGGATGAATGGATGGATGGATGGATGGATGGATGGATGGAAGAAGGATGAATGGTTGTATGGATGGATGGATGGATGGCAGAAGGATGGATGGATGGATGGATGGATGGCAGAAGGATGAATGGTTGTATGGATGGAAGGATGGATGGATGGATGGATGGCAGAAGGATGAATGGTTGTATGGATGGAAGGATGGATGGATGGATGGCAGAAGGATGGATGGATGGATGGAAGAAGGATGAATGGTTGTATGGATGGAAGGATGGATGGATGGCAGAAGGATGGATGGATGGCAGAAGGGTGAATGGTTGTATGGATGATGGCAGAAGGATGGATGGAAGAAGGATGAATGGATGGAAGAAGGATGAATGGTTGTATGGATGGATGGCAGAAGGATGGATGGATGGATGGATGGCAGAAGGATGGTTGGATGGAAGAAGGATGAATGGTTGTATGGATGGATGGATGGATGGAAGGAGGATGAATGGTTGGATGGATGGATGGATGGATGGCAGAAGGATGAATGGTTGGATGGATGGATGGATGGATGGAAGAAGGATGAATGGTTGGATGGATGGATGGATGGCAGAAGGATGAATGGTTGGATGGATGGATGGATGGCAGAAGGATGAATGGTTGGATGGATGGATGGATGGATGGATGGATGGATGGAAGAAGGATGAATGGTTGTATGGATGGATGGATGGATGGCAGAAGGATGAATGGATGGATGGATGGATGGTAGAAGGATGGATGGATGGAAGGAGGATGAATGGTTGGATGAATGGAAGAAGGATGAATGGTTGTATGGATGGAAGGATGGATGGATGGATGGCAGAAGGATGGATGGATGGATGGAAGAAGGATGAATGGTTGTATGGATGGAAGGATGGATGGATGGATGGCAGAAGGATGGATGGATGGCAGAAGGGTGAATGGTTGTATGGATGATGGCAGAAGGATGGATGGAAGAAGGATGAATGGATGGAAGAAGGATGAATGGTTGTATGGATGGATGGATGGATGGCAGAAGGGTGAATGGCTGTATGGATGGATGGATGGATGGATGGATGGCAGAAGGATGAATGGTTGTATGGATGGATGGATGGATGGCAGAAGGATGGATGGCAGAAGGGTGAATGGTTGTATGGATGATGGCAGAAGGATGGATGGAAGAAGGATGAATGGATGGAAGAAGGATGAATGGTTGTATTGATGGATGGATGGATGGATGGCAGAAGGATGGATGGCAGAAGGGTGAATGGTTGTATGGATGATGGCAGAAGGATGGATGGAAGAAGGATGAATGGATGGAAGAAGGATGAATGGTTGTATTGATGGATGGATGGATGGATGGCAGAAGGGTGAATGGTTGTATGGATGGATGGATGGATGGCAGAAGGATGAATGGTTGTATGGATGGATGGATGGAAGAAGGGTGAATGGTTGTATGGATGGATGGATGGATGGATGGATGGATGGATGGCAGAAGGATGAATGGTTGTATGGATGGAAGGATGGATGGATGGATGGATGGCAGAAGGATGGATGGATGGATGGATGGATGGCAGAAGGATGGATGGCAGAAGGGTGAATGGTTGTATGGATGATGGCAGAAGGATGGATGGAAGAAGGATGAATGGATGGAAGAAGGATGAATGGTTGTATTGATGGATGGATGGATGGATGGCAGAAGGATGGATGGCAGAAGGGTGAATGGTTGTATGGATGATGGCAGAAGGATGGATGGAAGAAGGATGAATGGATGGAAGAAGGATGAATGGTTGTATTGATGGATGGATGGATGGATGGCAGAAGGGTGAATGGTTGTATGGATGGATGGATGGATGGCAGAAGGATGAATGGTTGTATGGATGGATGGATGGAAGAAGGGTGAATGGTTGTATGGATGGATGGATGGATGGATGGATGGATGGATGGCAGAAGGATGAATGGTTGTATGGATGGAAGGATGGATGGATGGATGGATGGCAGAAGGATGAATGGTTGTATGGATGGAAGGATGGATGGATGGATGGATGGATGGCAGAAGGATGAATGGTTGTATGGATGGAAGGATGGATGGATGGATGGCAGAAGGATGGATGGATGGCAGAAGGATGAATGGTTGTATGGATGGAAGGATGGATGGATGGATGGATGGATGGCAGAAGGATGGATGGATGGATGGAAGAAGGATGAATGGTTGTATGGATGGAAGGATGGATGGATGGATGGATGGATGGCAGAAGGATGGATGGATGGCAGAAGGATGAATGGTTGTATGGATGGAAGGATGGATGGATGGATGGATGGATGGCAGAAGGATGGATGGATGGATGGCAGAAGGATGGATGGATGGATGGAAGAAGGATGAATGGTTGTATGGATGGAAGGATGGATGGATGGATGGATGGATGGCAGAAGGATGGATGGATGGATGGCAGAAGGATGGATGGATGGATGGAAGAAGGATGAATGGTTGTATGGATGGAAGGATGGATGGATGGATGGATGGATGGCAGAAGGATGGATGGATGGCAGAAGGATGAATGGTTGTATGGATGGAAGGATGGATGGATGGATGGATGGATGGCAGAAGGATGGATGGATGGATGGCAGAAGGATGGATGGATGGATGGAAGAAGGATGAATGGTTGTATGGATGGAAGGATGGATGGATGGATGGATGGATGGCAGAAGGATGGATGGATGGATGGCAGAAGGATGGATGGATGGATGGAAGAAGGATGAATGGTTGTATGGATGGATGGATGGATGGATGGACGAATAGGTTACAACGTTCAATTTTATTTATATTGTAATTTAATTTTTTAATGAATTTTATACATTTTATAGATTTTATTTAATTTTATTGGGACGCACCTCCTGACTGATTCAAGTGACATCATTCCCAGTGCATTATGGGTAATACACACTCTTAATACACAAAGCACGATAACTATAACGATGAAGATATCGTTCTAAAAATGGTTCTAAATGTAAAAGAATAGCAGAGTCCACAACACAACTATAATGATAATAGCACAGAGGAATCACTTTCAGAACGTTATTTTTCAGCTGTTGAACAATAAAAACATTGACAGCCAATCAGAATCCATCCTGCGTTAAAGAGCTTGAGCATTTAAAGCGACAGACAACAAAACAGCAGCGCATGCTTAGAATAAACAGAACGATGTCGTAAATTGGTGTAGATGCTATTATAGTTTGTTTTCATGTTGTGCTTCATCTCGTAGCTTGTTGGTTTGGATCAAGCCTGAGAATAATTGAAAATAAAAGGAATGAATGGGAAAATCTTCCCAGGCCGAGGCGGCTGTAAACGTAGACGCTCACTGTTGTGCTGTGGGTGTGGGGAACTCAAACCCTCCGGCTCAGGCTCCGGTTAGCAAACACGCCACCTCCTCACCCTGATCAGCACACAGGAGACGGCCGGGAGCGTCTCAGGTAGTAGCGCTGCGGATCGCTTTACCAGAGGTTAAGAGGGTTGTATTTAAACATGAAAAGCAGCGTCTGAGGTGTTCCCGTCTGTCATATAATCAATCAAACTCAAGTGTATTTACCTCACAGGTGGATGGAATTACACCTGCGTCAAAACTGCAGCCGCTTCGCCTGAAATCAGATAACGCACGCTGACAGGTTACGCGGATCTGTGTTCAAGACACGACTCCACTCTTTATGGATGCTTATTTACACTCTTCATTTGCACTCGGGCCTTTTTTGAAACTTTTTACATATACAGGAAGAACCAAAACTGTTAAGACTTCACAACATGAAGAGAAAAAACATCTGTCCATGTGTCACATTAAATAAAGATCGACTTGATTCTTGGTCATAATGTGAACGATGCTTCAAAAGAACAATTATTTGTTTTCATAATCTTTCATCAAAATGAGATTTTGCATAAGTTAAATATGTAAACTCTTCTATCTCAGAGTTGATCTTTGTGTCTTCAGGGCCATATTTCTGAACATCTCATCCAATAATTCAGTTTTAAGGCTTATTGAGGTCTTATTTTGATTGAAAGCCATGCAGGAAAGTAGTGCCAGACACCAGCAAAAACATGCATTAACTGTGAAGTTTATTTTTCTGACCTCATTGACAGATGTTTGTTCTTGTTTTAAGCATAAATAAGGCTTCATTTTGATACTTTTTCAGAAAACAAGACTTAATATCTTCTCCAGTAAATGTATCTTGATTTAAGAATGTTTAGATATTTGTGCTGGAAAACAAGACAAAAATATGGAGGAAGAAAATCATTTTTTGCAGTTTTTAAGCAGTTCTTTTTTAGTTGTTTTCCCATTAAAATGTCTAAAATTGAAAATATTAAAAATCACCTTTTTAATTGAAATAAAGCTGAAATAAAATGCTAGAAAATATAAAAAAAAAACATTACTAATACTAAAATGGAAATAAAAATAAATTAATTAATTAAAATAATATTTAAAAAAAATAATAAAAAAATACAAAGGCACAACAATCACTAAAATTAAAATGTATAATATATAAAATATATATAAATAATATTAAAATAAAATTGTGCAGTCTTGTATCCAATCCATTCTTTAATTGTAGTTAAGTTGTATTTATAAAAATATTTTATTGAAAATACTTAAAAAGACTTTTTTGTCTTGTATTATTCAGCTTCTTTTGAAGGCAAGATTTGAAATCATTTAATGCACTTTGTCAGCAGTTCCTGAAAATAATAATAAATAATGTAATATAGTACATAAATATTACTAAAACAGCACTGAGCTTTTGGACTTTTTTTATGAAGCCCATTCAGTGGATGAATCTTAAACATGAACAAATATTATGTCTTAAAGGATTAGTTCACTTTCAAATGAAAATTAGCCCAAGCTTTACTCACCCTCAAGCCATCGTAGGTGTATATGACTTTCTTCTTTCTGATGAACACAGTCAGAGTTATGTTAATAAATATCCTGACGCATCCGAGCTTTATAATAGCAGTGAAGCGGGATCAATGAGTATGAGCTGAAGAAAGTGCCTTCATCCACATCCATCCATCATAAACATACTCCACACGGCTCTGAGGGGTTAAAAAAGACCTTCTGAAGTGAAGCGATGTGTTTGTGTAAGAAAAATGATCCATATTTAACAAGTTATGAAGTAAAATATCTAGCTTCTTCCAGACTGCCTTCCGTATTCAATGTAAAAAAGAAAGTGTTAAACTCTCTACGCTACGTCTTACTCATTACTCATTGATCCCGCTTCACTGCTATTATAAAGTTCGAATGTGTCAGGATATTTATTAATATAACTCTGATTATGTTCATCAGAAAGAAGAAAGTCATATACAGGATGGCTTGAGGGTGAGTAAAGCTTGTGCTAATTTTCATTTGAAAGTGAACTAATCCTTTAATGGCTGCTGAAGCTTTCACTGACTGAACAACAAAGAAAATCAACCTTTTGGCTGCTTGATGTTTCCTGTAGGGATGCATTGTTTTCTTTTAACATTTTAGCATCAGTTTGTAACTCAATGGATGTGTGTGATCCTCATGCAGAAATTTCCGGAGCTGAAGTTTAAATACGTGGAGGAAGAGCAGCCTGAGGATTTCTTCATCCCGTACGCCTGGTCTCTGGTCTTTAACTCCGGAGTGGGTCTGCACTGGAACTCTCAGGGCATCGAGCTGTTCAGCATGGACTCGCCCTGATGGAGGACGCGGGACGTCTGTTCAGGTGTCTGTCTGTGTGTGTGTGTGTGTGTGAGCTCAAGTGCCTACGTACGGCTCGCGACGTCGTCATATCGAACCCCTGAGCTTCCGTCCTCGTCACACCATTCAAAGGGCAAACGAACACAGACACTCACCGCCGGATGCACTGGATTCTGGGAATGGTACAAGTTGGGGTGTCAGTCACAGGTCTGATGTAGCTAAAAGAGTTCAGCTGATGGTGATAATCATTTGCTTTGTTTGCTTGTTTCTGTTTAGATCTGTGGATTTGGTCAATGTGGGGAAAATGAGTGAAACCAAAACATTTCTTGACTCAAGGTGAACGTTAATAACATTTTGTGAAGATACTTTGACCCCATTAGGAATTATTATTAATGAGCTGATCATTATGCACAGCTTCATCACATATCACTATATAAAGTAAGTTACAAATAAATAATATTTGACCATTTCTGGCTTGTTTTATACGTAGGATGCTTTGCTGTTTTATATTAATTTATTTATTGACACTAAAATTTGTTCATCGTACCTATATACTGCCCTTATATAATCTACATCTGAGCGTCTGCACAAAGAAAAACCAAAACCTTATATATATATATATATATATATACACATATATATATATATATATATATATACAGTACAGTCCAAAAGTTTGGAACCACTAAGATTTTTAACGTTTTTAAAAGAAGTTTCGTCTGCTCACCAAGGCTACATTTATTTAATTAAAAATACAGTAAAAACAGTAATATTGTGAAATATTATTACAATTTAAAATAACTGTTTTCTATTTGAATATATTTGACAGAGTAATTTATTCCTGTGATGCAAAGCTGAATTTTCAGCATCGTTACTCCAGTCTTCAGTGTCACATGATCCTTCAGAAATCATTCTAATATGCTGATTTGCTGCTCAAGAAACATTTAATGTGTACAATTGTACAAAATATTTGTGTACAATATTTTTTTTCAGGATTATTTGATGAATAGAAAGTTCAAAAGAACAGTGTTTATCTGAAATCTAATCTTTTGTAACATTATAAATGTCTTTACTGCCACTTTTGATTGATTTAATGCATCCTTGCTGAATAAAAGTAATCATTTCTTTCATTTCTTTTCAAAAAAATAAAAATAAAAATTCTTACTGACCCCAAACTTTTGAACGGTAGTGTATAATGCTACAGAAGCTTTGTATTTCAGATAAATGCTGTTCTTTTGAACTTTCTATTCATCAAGGAATCCTGAAAAAAAAAAAAGTACACAACTGTTTTCAACATTGAAAATAATCATAAATGTTTATTGAGCAGCAAATCAGCATATTAGAATGATTTCTGAAGGATCATGTGACACTGAAGACTGGAGTAACGATGCTGAAAATTCAGCTTTGCATCACAGGAATAAATTACTTTGTCAAATATATTTAAATAGTACACAGTTATTTTAAATTTCACAATATTACGGTTTTTTACTGTATTTTTAATTAAATAAATGTAGCCTTGGTGAGCAGACGAAACTTCTTTTAAAAACATTAAAAATCTTAGTGGTTCCAAACTTTTGGACTGTACTTATATATTATTCCAATCTGAGAAAGCATATTGCATTTAAGTGCTTTTCTAAGCATAATAATAATACATATTTAGATACTTGCATAATAAAATACACAACTTTCCCATGTAAATGCAGTTTAGTGTATGATTTATGTATATTATAGATTCAGATAATTGCATGTACATTATTGTATAGACAAATACACACTGCATTTGTTGCATTGCTGTTTATTTCCCCAGTTTTTGTTTTCATATATTTTTAGGTACAGAGATGAAAAATCTTTCCTGTTGGATGATATAATTAATTTCCCAGCGCCCCGTTACTGGAGATCATTTTAGGTCTTATTACTTCCCTGTTACATTACGCCACAAATGTAAAGCTTAAAGAGCCCATATTTAAGTTTATGCTGTTTTTCTTAATTTGTGTAGTTCTCTTTGCAGATCTCAATAGGAACAATTTTTGTGTTGTTGGGTGATTTTTTTTTTTTTTTTTTAATTTACATTGAATTTTATATTTAATGTTTAATATGTATGATTAGTTCCCCCTGTATCTTGCATAGCATCTGTTTATTTTTTTTTTGTGGGTTTTTTTTTACATTAACATATTTATGTAAAAGTATGAGAAAGACTATTAAAAAACAAAGAAAGAATATAAAATTTTGATTTGAATACAAGTGAGTGTTTACACTTGTAATGAAACTGGATCTGGACTCACTTCTGTTTCCGATCCACTGATAATTTAAAACAACAGCTTGGTTTGACTGCATCTTTGAGGATTTTTGTTTGCATTAGTTATGATTGTTTCAGATTCAGTCTTTCTACAATGTGAAAAACCACCAATAAAAAAACAACAAAACTCCAGATATCATCTTGGACATTCCTGTGATTCTTTAAAGCACACGTGATTCATACGAGAGCTCGTTTGTTTGCTTGAAAGCCAGAAACTGTTTATTGAAGAATATTTTAAAGTGTCTTTGGGGAAAATGATTGTGAAAAAAACTCTTCTGCTGAAAAAGAGGTTAGTCACTCTTGTGTGCTTTTCATTACAGAATAAATGAATCATGGGAGTCAAACACGCCTGTGAATGGAACATTTCTACAATGCCATCAATAACGGGAAACTTTTCTGTGATGCTTCATCCAGAAATGTGGGTATAATTGTAGACAGGACGGGTCAGTGCAACATGAACAAAACATTACTTGACTAATACATTTTAAAGTGCCTCATTATGCTTTTTTGAATATTAACTTTCATATAGTGTGTAGCTGTTTGTGAATGTAAAAGGTTTGCAAAGTTGTGTCTCCTAAAAAAAGAATAGATTCTGAACTGCTGAAACGAGTCGTCATTAATTCCAGTCTTACTTCCTGTTTCAAATATTCTAACAATGTAACAAATTTGCATAATGCCCACCTATGGTCTTCATTGGCTGCTTGTGAACATTGTCTACTTTGCCCCGCCCACAAACACTGCAGTTGTAGCTGAGACTGGAAGAGTTTGGTTGGTGTTGTCGACATGTTGAGAAGATGCTATTTTCAGTGATGCGAATCCACTTTGATGCACTTCTAATGGTGCGTTCACACCAGATGCGAATGAAGCGCTAAGCGCGAGTGATTTACATGTTAAGTCAATGCAAAGATGCGAATAAACGCGATTGAAGCGATTCGCGCGAATGGTGCTGCGCGACTTGAGCGTTTCGAGCAAAACGCGCAAGTTGAAAAATCTGAACTTTGCCGAAAATTCACGCCGCGTTAACCAATCAGGAGCTTGCTCTAGTAGTGACGTGACGTAGCGAGCTGAGATAGAAATCCGAAACAACAATGGAGGACAAAATCATCGCCGCTGTACATCTTCATACTTTTATAGAAACAGGAATAAAAAGGATCTTGCTTGAAAGAAAGTGAGTGAGGAGGTCAGACAATCTGGCAAGTTGTAAAAAACGGTCTTTGAGCTATATAAATATACATATTGAGACTACAAGCTAGCTAAAGCCGACCAATTGAGCTTATTCGCTGTAATTTACAACTATTTCCCCGCTGACAAGTTGTGTTTACAGAGGAAGTGTGCAGAAAGCAGTGGGAGAGTCTGGGACACATAAAGGAGCGGGAGAGCCCCTCTCATGACGCGAATTCGCGTCTGTTGTGAAGTGAATTTCACGCGCGAATGAAGCGAGTAAACTCAAAATGTCCAACTACGCCCGAATAGTGCGATTTATTCGCGCAAGTCGCGTCTGGTGTGAACGCACCATAAAGGATGAGATTGATACGGAAAAAAACAACATCTTGTGTATCAAGAGCTGAGAAAGATCCAGAGCTGAAATTCAGATGTGCAAATGGGAGTTTTGTTTCTGACATGTGCTGTCAGTGGTAGACCAATCACAACAGACTGAGCCATCTGACCAATCAGAGCATAGTAGGTTCTCAGAAAGGAGGGGTTTAGAGAGTCTGAATCTTCGAACAAACCCTTTTTCAGACTCTTTGACAAATGAGGTGATGTGTAACGTATATTATGAGAAAATAAAAGTGTTTTTTGACCTGAGATTCCAAACCAAAATTAGTAACATTTAAGATAGCATAATAGGGGCACTTTAAAGTAAAAAAAAAAGCTTATTTGTGAGAGTTTTAAAGCAAATTTTGTTTGTATAAATACTCTATCTAATCTAAAATGACAGTGAATGAATGAAAGTCTTAAAGGTTTTTTTTTTTTTTTCATTCTAACTGCCTGTTGCCGTTGAAATGAGTGGTTTAGGAGATAAAAGCTGACAGGCGTTTTGGCCGTGCTGGTTGTGTGTTGTTCTGCAGGAATGCACAGGAAGACGCCGTTTACTGTAATTACAGCTCACAGAGAAAGAGAATTTCCATCAGAAACACTGTGTGTTTGTCAAAGCACACCATTCATACAGTCCGGAGGAGCGCTCGGTTACACTTTATTTCCTTACCACACTATAGGTAACTTTGCAACTACACGTCAACTAACTCTCATTAGAGTATTAGTACTGTTAGGGTTCAGGTTAGTAGAATAAGTTGACATGAATGTGTTACACCATTACTAGTGCTAAATGTAAACATCTAAATGTTTATTGTAGTCATTTTATGTCATGTGGTTTAACGGCTCACAGTGAGTGTTCCTCTTTCGCTGTGGCGTTAATAGAATTCAACACATTCAGCATTAAACTGAAGCATGTATTTGAGATCTGTATGCCGTGCATCTCTTTCAGCACAAACAGCAGATGGCGGAGGTTTTGCCGCAGTGCCTTTCTTGTTACCTGTGAGGTCACCTTCTCTATTCCTGGCTCTGTCTTTCAGGTGGCCGCAGCAGATGAAAGCAATATTATATTTCCAGCAGACAGTGGCTGAATGGTCTTTATCAGACACTGAAGTGTGTCCTCACAGTCTTTTGTGCCCTGGTTGTGTGTGTGTGTGTTACATGTAGAGATGTGCAAATAAGATTCTTCAAAATGTCTCCTTTGATGTTCTGTGAAAAACAGCAACATCACAGAGAGTGAGTAAATAATGGCCCTGTCCCAAATGGAGCACTAAGCCCTTGCGATCTTCCTCCGAGTCCACACTTTCGTGACGCAATGCCACTCTGACTCTCGGGTAGAAGTCTGCTACTGAGCTCGGCAAAAGTGTTCATCGAGGGCGCGTATTGACTGCAAAAAGGGGGCGCTCACGAGCACCCTTCTGAAATCTAACATGACACCCTACGGTCTTGTGGACTTAACAGACATGCATATGCGGTAAGTCCATAAAAACCGCAAGTGCACATGAAGTGTGCCATATGGGACCAAATATGTGTTTTTTATTTGTTTTGTAATGCATTACTCACCTCGGTTTTAATTTTATTTCATTTACTAATTTTAGCACTTAAACTTTTCATTTCAAAATGTTCATTTAATTGAAGTTTTTAATTTAATATTTATATTTAAAGGGGTGGGGGGTATCACACAGCTTCTGTCAGTCTCATGTTAATCTTGAGTACATATTGCATCCTTCATATCTCTGAAAAGTGTTTAGTTTTATCATATTTATAAAAGATAGATGCGCTGTACCGAGTCTTTCCGAAATAAGCCAAGCTCCTGGAGGCGTGCCGTGGGCAGAGCTAAAGAGTCACGAGCGCGCGCAGCTTTTGCGTTGCTTTTTAAACTGCGATTCATCGACTGGCCGCTAGGGACAGGCTCCAAAAGAGAGCAGAATCTCATTGAGTCCCATGTTAAAATGCCCAACTTTACAGCAGAAAAAAAAATGTTTACAGGCTGGTACAAATTGTGGTTTTGGTCTATACAGCTAATTTTGCCCTTCATAACAACTCTGAGGGGGGTGAATTTTTTTCATCCGTTTAAATTATATTAATCCTTAAAGTTCTGCATAATTAAGGGCGTGGTCACTTGAGTGACAGGTGGATTGCGCTGCTGTCTGTGAGCCGTCACCTCAGCTAATTCCAGCTGCTAAATTTGGCATCTCTGCCGTGTTTGTGCTTTTTTCAGAATTATTTTATACAATTATAAAATGATAATATATACAATTATAAAATAATATGGCTTGCTGTGTTAATGGCCGAGACTCCAGACAGATTTGCGTCTGTGTAGAACACGTGGCATTGGCTAAAATTTTTGTTCCTGAGATTTACTACAATGACAATGGCGGGAGGATATAAAACTGCTGCATTTTGAAAAATTATACTTTGGATGTGGGCTCATTTGTTTGTGAGAATCCAATGTGTACAATCATATACAGTTTTACAACATAAACGCTGCTCAGATTGCATAATTTCTTGAAGAACGATGATTGAGAGCAGATCATTCAGAAGAAATGTGATGCAAACAATGGATAATATATCAATATTTCATGGATTTAACGCTTTTGTGGACAAAAGTTTTCACAATCGCTATTTCATTATAAAGGTATGAAGTCCCATTTGATTTTTCATGTTGTTATTTGCACACCCTACACAAATTACAATATTACTGTTGCTGGAGCGTCTATATCATAAAAAAGACACCGTAGATCAACAGTAAACATTTCGAACTTTCAAATTATATCTTTGTTAATATTTTAGATAGAAAGATAGATAACTCCTTAGCCTGCTAACATAATCATGTCGAGCTAGGTGGGCGTGGTTTCAGCAACCAGGCACCTCAGTTCCAACCACGTCCCGCCTCTTTGCCCATTTTCAGTTATCCGGGAGTGCTGCCAATATGGCAGCGGCCGCATTTTCGCTTCAAAAATGCTCTTCAGAAATCTACAGGTGACGTCACGGACACTACGTCCATATTTTTTTTTAGTCTATGGTTTCTGTTTTAGTACATCGTTGACTTGTAAACGTACCCTTCGTTTTTTCAGATAGAATTTTTTGTACTTAAACATATTTCAGTTAGTTGCAAAGGCAACATTTAAAAAAATTTCATTTAGTTTAAAATTTGAATCTAATATTTATATATTTTTTCAGTCAACAAAAATGCTTTTTATTATTAATTTACTTTTAGTTAACTATAACAACACTAGTCTGCCATTTAAAATAATTTTTTGCTATTTTTAAATTTTTTTTTTTTTTTTTATATATATGTAGATATGTTTCATAATGCGTTACCCACATCAGTGCACAAATGTCAGCATGTCTGGGTATTTCCCGGTACGTGTGACAGAGATGGCAGACAGCATGTCAAATGTCTGGGTCAATCTCCAGATCCCGCCCACTCCACCAGAGTCACCATGACGACTGTAATGCTATTGGCATTAGAAATGCTATTGAAGGTACATTGACATATATCTTGATAGCAGATCATACAGACACCCATCAAACAGAGCTGTGTGGCATTCGGCGTGACAGCTTCGGTGTCGTAAGCGTGGGGTGTGCAGGTTGCATTTCTTTCTAAAGCACTCGAGTGGACGGCCCAAAGTTTTACAGAGCAATTCAATGTCATATAAGACTCGTAAAACTGAGGTCTAGAGTTCAACTGACTGTCATAAAGCAGTTCGAGCTTTTACAATAGCATCCATTGAGAGATGCAGGCATATGGCATCCCATCTGGGGTGAAGAGAGGGGGCTCGATTCTTTCACTGGAGCCGGTTTGTGCCGAACTCTAGACAAGACGCCACCGACCGTGTGCACTTCCCTGCTGTTGCGTTTCCTTCCACGGTAACTGCATGTCAGTCCGTCCGTCAAACCTCTCGACTGCTAACGACGTGATTTTTCTGCTCTCATTTCATCCGTTTGGCTTTGAAACCAAGTAAACATCCTCCTCTCCCTCTCTAAATCTGTCTTTTCTGTAGGTATAGGGGCCGTGTTGGCCCTTATAGCGGCTCCATTAGCTGTATTTTCATGTAGCTTGTGTTCTTCTAAAGCTTCTATACGGCAGGGTAATTATATGAGGTAATTACATACATTCTCAGAGCCTGAACACATGAAAGTGCTGTTGTGATGTTGAAGAGAGGCCCTGTCTTTAACATGCATTTACAGCACTGATAGTGCTGAACCCTGAGTCTGAGCCAGGGTTGTTTCAATAGCTTTCATCCATTTATCTACTATTATTGTATTTACTATTTTGAAATTTCAGTTTTTTGGAGGGGTTTCATTTTCACACACACACACACACACACACACACACACACACACACACACACACACACACACACACACACACATGCTTATTATATATTGCTTATTAGCATGCATATTTACTAGAATATTGGCTGTTTATTTGTACATAATAATAAAATTTAAGCAGATATTAATGCCTTATTCTGCATTCTTAATCCTACCTAATACCTAAACTTAACAACTACCTTACTAACTATTAAGAAGTAGATAGATAGATAGATAGATAGATAGATAGATAGATAGATAGATAGATAGATAGATAGATAGATAGATAGATAGATAGATAGATAGATAGTCTCATTCTCTCTCTGTATGGTCTGCTTTGGTTCGGCTCTCAGCGTGACCTTTGACCTCATCAATAGGTCATCTTCCTGTGGTCTGTTGTTTGTGTGGATCAGCTTCAGTGAAGAGGCAGGAACTCTCTGAACGTCTGACGAATGTGATCATGAACTACAGAACTTCACTTCAACTCTTCCTCTTCATGAAGGGGTTTGATCAGAGCATGAGCTCATGAAGCCTGTTTCCTGCATTCATTACTGAGCTTGAGTTCCTGTCATCGGATCAGTCACCTGATCTCAGGTTCAGGAGTTTCTTCAGGACCAGCAGAAGAAGAGACGAGCAGCAGCGAGTCCATGTGTCAGGAATAAACAGATGTTTTGTCACGTGTCATAACTGTCATCCCCAAACTAAAAATACACATAAGCTTCTGTTTCTGTGTTATTGATCAAATTCATGTTTTTAAATAACCGTAAATTAAGGAACACATAATTATTTGGAATAATAAACATTATTTATTTATTAATAATAGAAAAGTCCTGAAATAAACAGACAAAGAAAAATAATGAAGTTATTTATTATTAATAATTATTTAAATAAAACAATAGCGGCATATTATCATCATCATGTGAAGTCTGACGCGGTTTATATCACTTCATTTGCGACTTTAAATCGCCGGTTATTTGTTCAGTCATTATTTGGAGCGGTGGCGGACTCGCGCTCAGATATGCCGACGTCATAAGCGCTCGTGGGGGCCACACAGATCCGCGCGCCACTGATTGCGTCATGCGGCCAGACAGTGTCCGCGCGCAGCCCGTCTGTCACCTGTGGTCACCCGGCGCGCGCCATTGAGTCCTTCATTGATCAGAGGGCGTGACCTCATTCATTCCGCTGAAAATCCCGCGAAATGGTTTGGCGTTTGAAACAAGCGTCCGGTTAATGACGGAGAACATTAATGAAAGCTGTGAGAACAGTGACTCACGTGATGCAGCAAAACTCACTGCACACCCTCAAATACATCCTTTACTGGCATTACTGTCTCTTACTGTCTGTCTGCGTGTGTGTGTGTTGTTGTTGAAATTGTGAAATATTTCTCACCAGTAGGCGGCAGCAGTTCTTGTGTCCTCATTTACAGACAGGAACATGTTCACCCATTCACAAACACAGCCAATATTATGTAGCCTGTTATATATAATTTTATATTATAAATACATTATTTATTATTTAATAACAACGATAATAAGAATTATATTATTGAATTAAATAATAAATAATAATTATTTACTATATATAATTTTATATTATAAATAAATTATTTATTATTTAATAATAACTATAATAACAATTATATTGTATTAAATAAAAATAAATTATTTGCTTATAATATAAAAGAATTATATAGATTATATAGCAAATAATTAATTTAGATAATTTAGATTTAAATAATTAAATATTTGTTATTTTATATAATTATATATAAAATTATTTATTATTTAATAATAACGATAATAACAATTATATTAAATTAAATAATAATAAATAATTAGCTTATGATATAAAAGTATTACATAGCAAATAATTTAGATACTTTTGATTTAAATAATTAATAATTATTTACTATATATAATTTTATATTATAAATAAATTACTTATTTAATAATAACGATAATAATTATATTATTAAATTAAATAAAAATAGATAATTTGCTTATAATATAAAAGTATATATAGTAAACAATTAATTTGGATAATTTAGAGTTAAATAATTAATTTCTCTATATAATTTATATTATAAATAAATTATTTATTATTTAATAACTTTAATATTATATATAAAATAAATTAATAGTATAAATTATATATAGTTATATATAAAATAGATTAATATTAAATAAAATAATAAAAATCAATATAATTGTATAAAATAATAAAAGAATATATTTATTATTATTATTTTGTTCCAACTTCTAAATAATGTATCACATTATATATATAGTGCATATTTCACAACTAAAGAAATGTTTCCATCTAAACATGTCATGATTGCATCATAAATATTTGTTGTGTGTGTGTGTGTATGGTTCATTCTTAATGTGAACTTACCTGTGCGCCTGGCGCCAGTGTGTGTGTGTGTGTGTGTGTGTATGTGTGTGTGTGTGTGTGTGTGTGTGTGTGTTCCCAAGCCTCAAATTAAACTTGATCGCACTACAAAACAAAGCAGGACGAACACAAGATTCCGATTCCATCTGCTACACTGTAACTTCATAAACTCAGTGTGCGATGTGTCTGTCTGATGGTACATGTTACTTTGTTTTATGTTTGCGCAACCCAATCACTTTTTCCTGCCTGTTCTTTTTTTTTTTTTTAAAGCGACAGGGTGTCTAGACAATCACGTGACCCTCGGCGCGCCAATGAGAGACACGGAGAAAAGACTCACACACACACACACACGCCGAGCGAGCGAGCGAGAGAGAGAGAGAGAGAGAGAGAGAGAGAGAGACACAGGCGTCTGATCTTCATCTCGCTCTCAGTCCTTTAGTTCTTCATCGACTCGCTCGCGTCTCGGACTCGGAAACTTCCCGCATTTATGATCTTGGGATCATCTGGAGACGGATATTTGTGGATATTTCGAGCGTTATAATATTGGACTTCGCGAATCATCGTCGAGAGATCTTCTTCGGCTGGGTCTGATGTGGATTTACAGGCTGGTGTCAGTTTGATCCGAGCTGCAGATTTGATGTCAAACGAAGAAAACAGATTATTCATCCCGAAGATGAGCTCCTGAACGCGCGCCGTGTGGATTAAGACTTCTCTCTCATGCGTCCGTTCTGATTAAGATCGAGATCTGAGATCGTTTCCAGCAGTTCAGACAGTCGTTTCAGCTTCTCTCTTCTTTCTGGATTCTGCGTCGGTACGTCTGGTGAAATATTAAAGTCTGGCGTATGAAACAGATCGCGTGCGCTTCTCCTGCTCGCCGTTTCTCCGCCGTCTGCTCTGCGCCTGTGGATTCGGACCTCCGGATCTTCATGACTTGCGGACAAAATGGCCGTTTTGTAGCCGGGGAACCCTCTTGTCGTCCCGCATGTTCAGGACCAAACGATCGGGGCTCGTCCGGCGACTCTGGAGGAGCCGCGCGCCCGTGGAGGGTGACGGGGACGCGGACACCGGTACGCGCGGTGGCGGCACCGCGGGCTGCTGCCTCGGGAAACCGGGCGCCAGTAAGCCGAACCCCGGCACCGAGGCCGAACTGAAAGCGCTGACGTACTCGATCCTGAAGAAGATCAAGGAGAAGCAGCTGGAGGTGCTCTTACAGGCGGTCGAGTCCCGGGGGGGCGCGCGGAGCCCCTGCCTCCTCCTCCCCGGGAAAGTGGACGCCAGGCTGGGTCAACAGTCGTACCCGCTGCCGCTGCTGCTCTACAAGGTGTTCCGGTGGCCGGACCTCCGGCATTCCTCGGAATTAAAGAGACTTTCGTGCTGTGAATCTTATGGGAAAATCAACCCGGAGCTCGTGTGCTGCAACCCGCATCATATGAGCAGACTGTGCGAGCTCGGTAGGAACATCTCTCCAATATCTACTGTTGTTTTCATAAATAACATTAGAATAATGTGCGAAATCTGTCATATACGTGTGTTCTTTTAGAGGGCTGTTTTGGCTCTTCAGTACAGAAGATCAAGTATATAGTGCTTATGTACTACTATAATAACATTCATATAACAGTAGGGTTTGTGGTGTGTAATTACAGTTTAGTTAGAATCCGAATAGAATAGAATAGAATATAGGGTATCTGGCTGTTGTAAATGTTGCATATAGTGCTTATGCTGTACTATAATGACACTCAGTAGATTGTTTATATATATATAAAATAATATATTAGGTTTCATATAAACATTATTTTGGCTCTTATGTGCAGAAGATCGTGTAAAAACTGTATTTTTGCTTTGATATGTCTAATATACTGCTAATTTAGTACTATAAAATACTCTTATAGTAAAACAGTGAGACTGCAGTATAGTTCAGGCTTATGTATAAAGATGAACCTTGATTTAAGAATATAAGAAATATATTTGACATATAATTTTGTAATGCATTCTTGCATTCATGTCATGTTTTTCACTGTTTCTCATCACTTAAGCGTATCAATAATGAGCTACTGATTATAATTATGATTCTTATATAGTGATGAATGTTGTTTTTCCATGTGGATAAATGCAACTGACTTTTCAGCTGGACCTCCAGTCTGTGGTTGTTCATGTGAAACCCGCCGGAGGCCCCAGTGTTCAGTGAAGTTAGTTTGCAGTGATCAGTGTGTGTGTGCGTGTGTGTGTGTGTGTGTGTGTGTGTGTGTGTGTGTGTGTGTGTGTGTGTGTGTGTGGAGTCTGGCGCCAGGCGGCCGTGTGTTTATCAGAGCTGTCCTGCCTCTAACCCTCAGCACTACACAAACACTTTTCCCAGAGAATGCCAGGCCTTATCATCAGCCCACATCTCCACTCACGGCCTCTCTCTCTCTCTCTTTCTTCTACAGAATCCCCCCCACCCCCGTACTCAAGATATCCCACCGATTTTCTTAAACCACCTGGTAAGTTGAAGTTTCATCTTAAATTCAAGCAGATGTGGAGTTAGTTTGAGTTGAAAATTAGTTTTTTAGACATTTCTAATGGCGTTCCTTTCTATGTAAATACAATCCCACAGATTTCTTAAACCATCCTGTAAATTGAAGTTTTCAAGCTTTTTTACAAAGTTTAGTTGGAGTTGAAAATCACTTGCAGTTGAGGTTTTTGGACATTTGCAATGGTGTTCTTACCATGTAAATACATGAATGCTTTATGTAAAGATAATGAAATGAGACTCTTTTGCAAATACTAGTTTGTTAGACATGGTAATAATGTGGTATATGAAGATAGTAATCTTTTTGCGGCATATTTATATGTATATGTATACTTAAGCATGGTACTGAATGATTACCACATTCAAATACCATTTAGATGTTTCATTTAACTCCTGAAAATAAGAATTGTTGGTTTAATTAAAAAAAAAAAAAGTAAGTTGCCTTAATATTGAGTTCATTGAAATTAAAAGTTTGAGTTAGTACAATGAAAGCGATTGGTTTGATCAACAGAAACTCAAAATGTTATGTTATCTGAACCACATTAATTATTGAAGTTGATTTGACCAACAAGACATTTCGAAGCATTTAAATATATGAATATGGTAATGATTCAGACATTATGATGTCGTTTGGAGGAGTTCGGAAACGTGGATCACATAAAGGAAAAGCTGAGAGCTGATTTATCTGCCGAATTAATCTGAGGTTTTGGGAGTGTCGCTTTGCGTCTTTCCTCTGAGCGTCTACCCATAATGCTGCATGGCTCATAAGTACGTCCTGTATATTGGCTTCAGATAAGTGTGTTGTGTTTGGCAGCGCCCCGGATGAGGTTTCCTGCCGGTCGCCCTCGTAAAGATCCTTCTCTATCCCTGCCAAAACTGCTCATGCCGTTCGAGTTAAACAGTATCGCTTACGCAGAACACACTTGAGAAATTCAGCCCGCTTCGAGTGCCTGTTTCCAAACCATGTTTCTGCGACAAATTTGTGCGTCTCAATGTTTATAGTACGAATAACAAAGAAGATGTTACGTGTGTGCGTGTGGGAACGGTTGTACGCTGACTGACATTGGCTCTCGTTCTTTGAGTCATTCTTGTTTTATGAATCAGTTTGGGGTTTCGGAGAGACTGAGAGAGAGAAAGCGAGAATGTGAACGAGAAAAGGCGCCGCGGTGGAGGACAGGAAAGCCAGTTTGGGGAGGACATTTCCTGTGAGGACACATTAGCTCTTGGACGAGAGACAGAGAACAATGGAAGACGGGTGATTTTCTCTGACTGAAAGAGAGAGTGGCACTGAACGCTGGGAGGAAGTTATTCGTCGCTTGTTGGAGGATGATAACGTCAGGATGAGGGAGACGCTCTGTCAGTCGCGGTGGTAACTGTCACACGTTCACGCGCTGTTGACGAGGAGGTGCGACGAAACGGCCGTTGATGCAAGCGAATTTGCATATCAATTGTTTTAAGCTCTTAATCACGGAGACACAAAGGAGAAAAAGAAACATTCAGGCTTATAATGACAAAGACAGCAAAGTTTCGTCAAGAACTATTGAAGTGTCGTTAGCTTAGGGTTCGGTTGACGCGTGAATGTTTTTGTGTGCTTGTCATTTCAGGCCGGGAGCCATTTAAATACGTTTTGAATCTGTGACCTCAAAAGGTTTTAATGTGATTGTTTTGTGAAAGATCAGATTCTGATGGGGTGAATGCATTGCAAAGCTTCTGTCTTGTTGTTTTGCTCCCTGGAAAACCATAACATGTTGGATTCTGCTGCTTGATTCCACAACTTTTCTCTCTCTCTCTCTCTCTCTCTCTCTCTCTCTTTGCGGTCAGGTTCAGGTTTGACCATGTGTCTCATTAGACTGACCACAGCTCAGGGAAAGTGTCCAACTCCGAAAGTTGCTTCCGAAAGTGACACTATTTCATACTTTACTCTCACAGTTGGCATTTTAAACTTAAAAAGTCATTATCCTTACAAGTGGTGCTAAATGATTACCATATTCATTTACTATGGATACCAGTGGTACATTTAAACTCATGGTAAAACAATGATATGTCTCATATGTCAAAGGAAAATAACCCTAGAGCAAGGATTCCCAGACCTTTTTGTCAGCTGAACCCTGTCCTTTGAAAATGTACTTAAATCCCCCCTGAGATTTTAAGTTTAAATTTATTTACGCTTCTCTGTTGTCGGTTAATGGTCACATGAAGGTAAACAAATACATATTAATTTAGCAAAGCTAATTTGATGAGAAGACTTGTTAAATATGGCAATTCAGGCTAGTTAAAAAGCACGTTAGCATTTTTTTTAGCTATTTAAATGTAAAGTTTCTGAGGGTTTTTATCTTACCAAACGGTTCCTGTTGTGTTTCCACTGGAGCCTGGTACGGCACGGCACGATTACTAACCGTTCTCGGCCCGGAATTCTCGGCACGGTTGTCTGACGGTTGCTGAATCGTGCTGGTAGTATCCGTGAATTGACGCCGGCACACAGGATATGTCTTGTCTGTTGCCTGACTACCAGTTTCTCCGTAGCTGGTTACGCGCTCTATTTGAACGCCGTAAACACAAATTAATAGTACAATATTAATAAGAAGAAATTAATATCTGATCATCCTCCATAACGCGGTCGTTATTTACCTCTAATATCATCAGTAAACCGTTGCGTTACCAAGGCAACAACTGACGCTTTTGTATTACATTCAAAAGAGCGGCCGTTATAAACCCCACAGTGGAAAATTTAAAATGAAACCGTAACGGTTACGCAACGAGAACCGTTCGGCCCGACTGTGGAAAAGCGGCTGTTACCATAAACAGGGTGTTAGCTAAACTGCTCCAAATCAGATTTATGATTCTCTTTACCATAAAACATCATTTAATACTTAGTTCTTGAACGATCTGCGATGGGAAACGTTTTCATTGTGTCTGACGCACTAGTTAATGTAAAGACACTGAACTGAATGGATTATTTACTTGAAAATGATTCAAATTCAGTCAGTCCTTTAGCAAAACCTAGCATAAGCATTTAACAATATGTCCCATTTAATCATGGGATTTTGAAAAGTACCTCACAAGTTAACATCAGCATTAGCCTGTGTTTTTAGCTATTTAAATATAAATTTCCTGACATTTTATCTTTATTAGCATAAACTGAGTGCTAGCTAAACTGCTCCGAATGAGTTTTATGATTATCTTTACCTTAAAACACCATTTTATATTTAGAACGATCTGCGATGGGAAACGTTTTTATTGTGTCTGACGCGCTAGTTCATGTAAAGACACTGAACTGAATGGATTATTTACTTGAAAATTATTCATCTTTAGTCCCAAATTCAGTCAGTCCCTTTCGCAAAACTGAGCTAATTAAGTTTGAAGTCTTGTTAAAGATGCTAATGCTAACTTGTAAGGTGCTTTTTAAAATCCCAATTTACATGCTTGTAATTCTAACTTCACAAGTTAGCATTTGCCTGTTCTTTTAGCTTTTTAAAGACTTTGTTAGATCTTTGACACGCTAGTTCATGTAAAGACACTGAACTGAATGGAAATGATCCATGTTCAGTCTCAAATTCCCTTTAGCAAACCTAGAGAAAACATTTAAGCTAATTAAGTAAGTTTGAAGTAAAGATGTTAAGACAGGCTAAAGCTAGTGCTAACTTGTGAGGTGCTTTTTAAATTCCAAATCTACATGCTAGTAATTCTAACCTCACAAGTTAGCATTAGCCTGTTCTTTTAGCTTTTTAAAGTTTCTGACTTTGTTAGATCTTTGGTGACATGCTAGTTCATGTAAAGATATTGAACTGGATGGATTATTTACTAGAAGTCAGTGCTTTTAGCAAAACCTAGTAAGCGTTTAGCATTTAAAGTCCCATGGGATTTTAAAAAGCACCTCACAAGTTAACATTAACATTAGCCTTTTTTTTTAGCTATGTAAACCTAAAGTGTCTTTGTTGACATAAACCAGGTGCTAGCTAAACTGCTCCCAATCAGATCTCTGATTATCTTTACCATGGTGGTTCTTGAATGATCTGCATTGGGAGGCGTTCATATGGAGACAATATTCCAGGCTCGTTTTATTAAAGGGTTAACGTGAAAGAGGGTGTTTTTCCTGTCTCCTAGCATGGCAATTAGAAAATTTACTGTACACAGTTTTCAAGGCTGCAGCTATTTCCTGACTAGCTCGTTGTTTTGGACTTGATGGAGTATATCCTGCTAAACGGTGTATTCCTATTAAAGCGCTCCCGCTCTCGCTAGCTTTCTTGGCAAAGACTTTAGACTCTGAAACACTTTATTTATTTTGCATGACAGCAAAGTAGAAGGAAAAGGAAACAAATGCCTGATGGTTTAAAAGGATTTTACCCACTCTGTTTTTGTCATAATAAGCCTTTTAACCCTGTGATTGACAGCTGTTACTCTGTTTCTCCACAGATTCTCCAGGTTCTGTGCCTGCTTCCACTGAAACTGGGGGAACGGCGTATTCGGCCCCTATGGGGTTCTCAGGTAAGAGCTCAAGACCATCCTTATCTGTCTTCTGTCCTTGATGTGATTTGTTTAATCCAACGGAGAGCTGAAAATGAGGAAGAGAGAGAGCTGGAGATTTGTTTTGATTGTTTTATTGTCTTCTGAAGGTAGTATACAACACAGAAATGTGATATGAAGTCAGCATGAAATCAAAATTGACCATATTTACTTCCTTAATGCACATTCCTTGTCTTAGTGTGCACATTATTCTTTTGACTTTCTAATCTTTCATCAAAATGGTGCAACTTCCCCTGCATCTAAAAATACTTTCCTGATCAACTGATGTCTCCAAGTCTATTGTATGATGTTAACATAAGAATTGTTTACCAACCAAAATCCATCAAATCTGTTTGATCAGAAAAACATCACAGGGCAGATGTGAAATAAAGTTACATGCAGGGTTTTATATATATAATTATATGAATTATTTGAATTATATCAATTAATTATTTATTAATTAATTATAACTTATTTCATTTATTAATATATATAATTATTTATTATTTATTTATTTTATTATTTATTATTTTTGAATTGGCCTTTATTTCTATATTTTCTATTTTCATTTACATTTTAGTTTAATTTTGTTATGTGCTTTTGTAATTTTTATTAATTTTTAAAAAAAAAATTGTAATGTAAGTACTTCAACTTATTTTAGTTTTGGTTAGTTTCATTTAAGTTTTTAAAGTTTAATTTTTATTTGTCTAATATTTATGTTTTATTTTATTTCAGTTTTATGTCAATTAACAAAATGATTTTTAATAGTTTTAGTTTATAATATCAACACTGGCTTCATGTTGGCTTTATTTCAGTTAGTTGCCAAGGAAAAATTTCTAGTTTTTGGTTACGTTTTTTAAGTTTAAATTTTTCATCTAATATTTATATTCTATTTTACACCGGCTTTATTTCAATTAATTCCAATTTTTTTATTTTTTAATAGCTTTAATTAACAAGAACAACACTGGTTTCATGTTGACTTCAAAACTTAAACAAGGGTACAGTGTGTGTGTGAGAGAGAGTTTTGTTTTGCTCTCCTTTAGTTGACCAAACCTGTTCGATTGTCCCGTCCTGAGCTCTGAATACACACAAACAGCGGCGATTGTGTTTACGAGAGACCCTGAGAGAGCGAGAGAAGGATTAGTTTGGTCTAGGCCGGGTTCCTGCGTACAGATGTTTCTCATTACAGCGACTTTAAAGAGTTTTTATGATGGTGTTTAATTCAGCACTGGGCGGAGTGTGTGTTTGTGTGTGAAGGGTCTTTAGATGGGTTTTCAGATAAGAACAGCTAAAAGATGGAAGCTTTACATAAACACATGTTAAAAGTACAGCACTCAGAGCGGTGTGTGTGCCATGAGTGTGTGTGTGTGAGCTGCTCCCTTTCTCTGGCCTCCAGTGTGAAGGTGCCCCGGCATTTGTTTTATGTTTCTTGTTTGTGTGTGTGTGTGGGATGAAAGACCGGCTTCTTCTATCCCGAACAAACACCTCCTCCCGACTCCATTTACATTTTTGACGGTGATTCTGCCCTGCTTTCGTTCATCCTCTGGCTGAGGTGTGTTTTTCCTGCTGAAATGAGTGAATGGAGCTCAGAGAGGGAAGGAGGGACGAGGGGGGAGGAGGAAGAAAAGTTTCAGGCAGCGGAAGAAAAGCCCGACACACAGGAAACACGCTCTCCAATGAAAGCGTCTCTCTGACCTTCTAATTCACTCGCTCTGCCCTTTTCATCTGCTGCTGCAGACACGAGACGGACAGAGAGAGAGACAGGTAGAGAGATTTGGAGACGCTACGTAACATGCTTGAACTTAAATGTTGCATGTGAGTCTGTGTGTGTTCAGGATTATTGGATGAGAGTCTGAGCGTTGTTTGTCTGGGTTAGTCTGAAGTTATTAAGAGTTAACCTTAATATGACAACCACAACAGACAGACTTCCTGTACAGACAGACAGATCAAGCTTTTCGTAACTCATTTGCTGGGATTAGTTTACATGAACTAACAATGAGTAATATATTTTTATAGCAGTCATTAATATTTATTAATGTTAATAAAAATACATAAAATGACAGTTATCAAATGAGACTTAAGTGTTAGTTTTTCTGTTTGTATTTATTGCGATCATTTTTTTACATATGTGTGTATATACACTTTACACAGACATTTATATATAATATATATAAATACAATATATAGATATTCACATCTAACATATTTTTTTTTACATAATATGTGTGTAATCACGATTAATCGCATCTAAAAAATGTTTGTTTACATAGTGTGTGTGTGTGTGTGTATATATATATATATATATATATATATATATATATATATATATATATATATATATACTTGACACACAGACATTTATATATAATATATATAAGTAAAGTTATATATAGACACACACATATTATGTAAACAAACTTTTATAGTAGATGCGATTAATCGCAATTAATCATTTTTGAGTCAATTTTGCATAAAAGATGTTTATTTAAGGTGTACATCTCTTTTAAGGTGTAACATTAAATTATTATCTAAAATATTGTCCAAAAATTTGCATAATATCGGACATTAGCCACTATTTTCATGTGAATGTTGTTCAGCTACTATTCCTGAGTTTTTTTTTGCCTATTTTTCAAACAGATAAAGTTTAATGCGAAATTAATTTCATCAAATCAACTGAACCTCGTGTTAACTTGCATATTAAACCTTTTTGCTTCCGATGACTTTATTTTTGGACGTGTATTGCACCTCATCCGGTTCAGCTGTTCTCGAAACATTTCTGCCAGATCCACAATCAGGCCTTTATAAAGGTCCCGTGAATGTCTGTAGGGCCCTCGGCAACTCTAAATCCTCCCTTAAGGGGCCTACAGGCAGCCTTGTTACCGTGACAACCTCCCGCCTCATTCCAGGGTTGTTTGGGTTAGCCAAGGAGGAAAGGGCAGCACAGGAAATGACATCATGCCTCGGAGGAAAAAGCCTTGAGTCTCGGGTAGGGCCTCCCGGGCGCCTCCGCCAAGCGGAAAGAAAACATTTCGAGAAAATGACACAAAGCAGCTCCTTGAACGTCCAGAGCGACTCCGTTTGACGACGTGTTTTGAACTGTGAACGCTTTGTTGTATATTTCGCTCGTTACCAACCACTTCCTCGATCTGGACATTTGGCTTAATTTGACTTAAGCTTTTCATTCATTTCTGGCTCAAAGAGAGGAACATAGAAGACAAAAGTCAGCACAAATGCCCTCAGGATCCAGACACCTCAGCCACAAACATTTTCTTAAACCGCAATCTAATCGCTTAACCAAACACACAGACAGACGGCCCGCTTTCTCACGCACACACACGATCCGTTCATTCAGAAACTCTTTCGGCGTCTCCGGTCTGACTGGCTCTCAATTGCAACGAACAATTGAAAAGCACATTATAATTATTTACCGTCTAAACAGGAAAGCACATCATCGCAGGCGTCTCTACTCAACAGGCTCGACCAGTGTTGGAATAATATTGCAAAATACTGTTTTAGACAAATAACATAACATAACATTTTTTCACAGTATAAATTTAGTTAAGACCATCGTGACTTTTTATTGGTGGAGAGCGTTACACAGCTGACCTTTAACCTCATAATCAAGCTGATGTCATAAACTGTTTCCTTTGCCCCGACACTCCCACAGCAGGCATACAGTATACGACCTGTGCGTCATAAAATCTGAGTGCTCTGATCCACGTATTAGTGCACAATGGAGGACAACGTGAAGTATTTCCTGTGCGTTGCAGGTTTTCCTGACTCTGTGTGTGTGTGTGTGTGTGTGTGTGTGAGTGTGTGTGTGTGTTATGTAATGGCTCTCCATCTAATTGCCAGTTTCCTTTATTGACTTCCAAACAAAGAAGCTGCCAAACATTTCTGTCTGTCCGTCCGTCTGCGTGTCTCTCGGTCGAGCGTGTGTGAGATTGTTGCTATAATAGCGACGCCCGAGGAAAAAGATAATATTTATAGAGCTGTAACTGACACACACACACACACACACACACACACATCAAAGGAGTTGCCTCCGGGTTTGTTTGTTTAGTTGGTATTATTTTGCATGATGAATCCCAAACGTCTGCCAGTTGTGTGCAATCATTTTTTAGGGCCTGACACGAACTCTGCACAAGTGCTTGAATGCAAACGCGTCTGGCTACGCAAGCTCCAATGCGTGTTGCGTTTGTGGTTACCAGAGGAGGCGCTATAGTGTAAACGGTCTTCTTCTGTGGTTAGTTGTAAGTACATAAATGTTAAATATTATTATAAACAAATTATAAATAATATATATGAATAAGTATTTTACGTTTACAGTTGTACTGTTTTATTTAATATTTTGATTTAGTAATAATAATAATCGTAATAACAATAATTTTTTCTTAAATACTAATTTTTTTACTTTACAGTGAAATATTACAATAGTAATGTTTCTTATTTTGTTTTATATTTTATTTAGTAGTAATAATAATAATAATAATCGTAATAATAATAAAAATAGTAGTTACCACAGGAGGCGCTATAGTGTAAACGGTCTTCTATGGTTAGTTGTAGGTTTGCAAGTAAATGAATGTTAAATATTATATATATATAAGTATTTTACGTTTACAGTTGTACTGTTTTAATATTTTTATTTACTAATAATAATATCAATAACAATATTTTTCTTAAATACTCATTTTTTATTTGACAGTGAAATATTACAATAGTAATGTTTCGTATTTTGTTTATTTTATTTAGTAATAATGATAATTGTTATAATAAAAATATCTATCTACAATTGATTATATTTATTTCTTGTATTTATTAATAATTGTAATAACATTAATAATAATATTTTTAACTGTAAAATAGTAGTTTAATTTTGTTTAATATTTTTAATAATAATAATAATAAAACATTATTATTATTATTAATAATATAATATTAATAATATTCATTGTAAATATAATATATTAATTATTATTATTATTATTATTTTATAGTCATATTGACAAACCTGGCACTTATTTTAAATCACAATCACATTTTTTTAGCAGAAGAGTTGCTTTTTTTGGTCACACTTGCAATATGTCATTTTTTTTGCTTCTGTGTACTTACATTCTTGTGATTCTGGCATCTGAAGGGTTAGCATAACCCATGGTAAATGTCATTGTGTGTTGTCGTCATCTTTGATTTAGCTTTAGAAGCGGCCCCTGACCTCTGACCCCTGACCTCACGGCATCTCCTCCAGCAGGCATGCGGCTCGCTTAATCCACGTCCTCGTGCGTCGTCAGTGGATAAGAGTGCTGACTGGTCATAAAAGAGGCCGTCGCCTCCCGTGAACCTCAGCCAGACGAGAGGCGATCAATAAAAACACCGACTTCCCTCTAGTGTGTGTGTGTGTGTGTGTGGAGACAGACAGAAATAATCATTAACTTCTCCAGACTGCTGAGTGACTCGCGTCTGCATGTGTGAGTGATTCCATTAGACGGCCAGACACTTCTGCTGTTTTTTTGTTCATTTCATGTACAAAGTGACTGTTTAAAAAGCTGAGTATCCTTAAATGGAAAAACTTTGCCCCAACATACACCGAAAACACCACTGTCTCTGTGTATGTGTGTGTGTGTGTGTGTGTGTGTGTGTGTGTGTGTGTGTGTGTGTGTGTGTGTGTGTGTGTGTGTGTGTGTATTTGAGCGCTCAGACCAAAGGGAGCCATGTGGACAGAGGAAGGATGGTTTGTTACCTGAGGCAGTAAAGCTTTAAATGGAGATTTGACTTCAGTTCAACCACAAACAAAGACCCTGTGTGTGTGTGTGTGTGTGAGAGCCTTTTTGTCCCCTCTAGGAGAGAGAAAGACAGAACAAATCTCCTTGGGGGATGGGAGACAGAGACAGGTTTAGTAGGGTCCTGTGAAATCAGTTTTATTTTCCCAAATTCTTTTTTTATTTTTGTTTATTTATTTATTGCAAACAAATTAAATGTTTTCTGGATTCCATGTTAATGGTTTAATTTTTTTTGTTATTAAATACCATGACAAATCAACAGATTTCATAGAAATGTAATCAATCCTTTTTTTAATGTAAATAAAAATATATCAATAAAACACAAAATACACTGTAATTTACAGTATAAATTAAAACTTGAAAGTAAAAATCTCTTAATTATGATCAAAATTGAACAATAATAATCTAAAAATTATTATTATTATTGAAAACTTACTTTTAATAATATAATGTAAAATAGTAATATATTTGTATCATAATTTCTTCAAGTTAACCGGACTTTTTTCTTTTAGTGGACATTAGTCCATATCATAATTTGAATTTGATCGATTTTGCAGCCCTATTAATCCAAAATTCCATGACATTCCATGCTATACAGAACCTTATATTTTTATGACTGGATTCCAGGATTCATAAGAAATCACATCATAAGAAGGCACTTGTTGAGAGCGTTTGGTTTAATAGAGTTCTTGATGTCAACTGAACGCTTGAGGCTGCAGAAGGTGTGTGTGTGTGTGTGTGTGTGTGTTTGTGTGTGTCATGTTGCACACTCTATTTCAGGACACTCTCTGCGTCTGGCTGTCACCATGTCATTCGGGGTGACACTGTGGTCATCCAACCGACCGACACTGAGACGCCACACACACACGCCAGTAAATTCATAACCTATACACACACCTAAATTCTCTCTCTCTCACACACACACACACACACGTACCTGTGCAGTTGTGTGTCTCTATTTGAACACATTTTGTTGTCTGAACACACACTTACACATTCAGAGATCTGTTAGGTGTATGATTGTGTGTGTGTGTGTGTGTGTGTGTGTGTGTGTGTGTGTGTGTGTTACTCAGGTTTGCTTGCTGTTCATGGTGTCGTCAGAGAGACTACTCAACTATCCAGACTAAAATAGCATCAGTCTGACACATAGCAACCATGCACACAATATTGATATATACCATTTTATTACCTTGGTTTCTTAAAAGAAAAAAAGGCTTAAAAACTACCATGGTATTTTTGGAGTACAACTATATACTATAGTTTATGGATTTCAGTAATTACCACGTGATACCATCACTGCACCATGGTACTGCCACAGTATATTTAAAGCATATTCTTTTTTTTTGTTTGTTTTTTTTTGTTTTTTTTTTCATGGTACAAAAAGTACCATGGTTCAGTAATACTATGTTATTTCGATATACCATGCTACTTAAATGGCACTGTAAGCTCTTCGAAGTGTATAATTGGTATTACCTTGGTTACATATCCAAACATGCATGTTTGTAAGGGTTGTAATGAAGGCTCTACCTACTCTAGTCATCAAGTTAGTCTGGGCTGGTGCGTAATTAACTACACTGCTAAATTACGGCCTACTCGCCCCATCTGAGATTAAAGAGAGACTGTCCTCACTGCAGACAGACAAAGAGTCCAGATGACTAAAGAACGGTTTTACTTTAACATTGTGTACTTTCCAGATGTCAGGTCATTTTTCTGTCCTCACTGAAAGCAAAACCGTTGCACAAAGAATCAAAATGAGATTTTTAATGTATAGGGAAGGATATGGACCAAAGCGATTTCCTGTAGGCGGGGCTAAGTTTTCATTGCATTATGACATCACATGTAGCCGTTAGTTGGTGAGGGCGAGCACAATTGCAGATTTATTGTCGCATTGACGTCAGAACATTGTTCGGGGTGGCGTTCGGAACAGAGGCGGCCCAGACGAATGATAAGCAGCACTGCTAATGTAAACAAGCGCTGGAGGCCAGTGGCGCTGCTCCGCGCGGGGCGGCAGATTCCTCACATTCCGCCATCTGAAATTAAGGATGCAAGATATGTTTGGCAGAGCTCAGGACAGTTTTCCTGGATAGAAGGCATGCAATGTTGTGTGAGTGTGTGTGTGTGTGTTTAACTTTTTCTACTAGTTCTAGTCTAATCTAGTCATTTTATCTCCTCTGCTCTCTTGTTTTGTCCTCGACACTCTGTTGGAAACTCTAGTAAAGCCAGTTTCTGATGGTTCTTATTGGTTCAAGTTGGTCATAATCTAGTCTAGATGGTTAATCAGTTGGCCCACCCATTAGTTGTGTTGGTTTCAGGCTGGTAGACCATCTTGGACCAGCAAGTACCAGTTTGACCACCTTACTCTTGTAACTTTTGATGTTTTGACATTAAGGTTAATGATCATAATCCAGTTTAGATGGTTGACCTTCAGCCTGGTAGACATCTTGATCAGACTGACTAGAGCTTGTAGACCACTTTGGACTACTTTGACCATCATACTCTGGTCTGTCATGGTATTTCAATGAAGTTAATTTGATGAAGTTTAATTGGCACAATTATTCCTCAGTAAATCACTTTTACTCTGTTGGAAACTCTAGTAAAGCCCATTTCTGATGGTTCATATTGGTTCAAGTTGGTCATATTCTTGTTTAGATGGTTAATCAGTTGGCCTACCCATTGGTGGTCTTGGTTTCAGCCTGGTAGAACATCTTGTTCAGGCTGGCTAGACCTTGTAGTCCACTTTGGACCAGCAACTATCAGATTGACCACCTTAATCTGGGATGCCCTGGTTTTCCAGCAGGGATTCAAAGATGTTCATCTGAAGTTAAATTGGCATAATTAATAACCGTGTCCTTCTTGTCTCTCCATAGATTCCCTGGCTCTTCAGGAGCGTGGTGAACAGCCTCACTGGTGTGTGGTGGCGTACTGGGAGGAAAAGACCCGCGTTGGGCGCCTCTACTCCGTCCAGGAGCCATCTCTGGACATCTTCTATGACCTACCTCAGGGCACAGGCTTTTGCTTGGGCCAGCTCTCCTCCGACAACAAAAGTCAACTGGTGCAAATGGTTCGGGCCAAGATCGGCTACGGCATCCAGCTCAGCCGCGAATCCGACGGCGTGTGGGTGTATAACCGGAGTTGCTACCCCATATTCATCAAGTCAGCCACACTGGACAACCCCGACTCCCGTACGCTGCTCGTGCATAAAGTATTCCCCGGGTTTTCCATCAAGGCCTTCGACTTTGAGAAGGCGGGAAGCCTGCAGCGGCCCAACGACCACGAGTTCAGCCAGCAGCCGCGGACGGGCTTCACCGTCCAGATCAGTTTTGTGAAGGGCTGGGGGCAGTGCTACACCAGACAGTTCATCAGCAGCTGCCCCTGCTGGCTGGAGGTCATATTTAATAACCGATAACAGCGAGCCCCGCCCCCTCACCACACCCCCATTCCTTCACCGCTATGGAGATGGACGAGCCCTTACCTTTTATGGACTATGTTGTTTTTCTGTTTTGTTCTTGCGAGAAGCGGAGGATGTTTTATGAGAGAAATGGAAAACGAAAACTCACTTTGACTTTAATAAATGACTAAGATTTAATTAAGTGAAATAAAAGCTAAAATGTATTTTATGTTAAATATAAATATATTATTACCTGTAAATATGAAGTTTTATATGCATTGTTATTTATGTATTGTGCAATGTGTTGATGAGAAAAAGAGATGCACTTTGCTTAATATAAATGCAAACAAAGAAATGCCAAAATAAAACAAAAAATACCGAAAATATCTCTGAATTTGTGTTTGTGTTGCTAGTATGCTGGGTTTTTTAATACTTATTATTCTTGTCCAAAATTTAGACATTTTAGCAGATTTCCAGGAGTCATCAAAAACATGGAAATGTTAAGATTTTGTAGGCATACGCATACATTTCTATTGGTTTTATTTATATTTTCTTATTCTCGGCTATATTTCTCCAAACAATTGAGTGCAAGTGTTAAATTTGATTTAAAAATAGTAATCATGACTAACTAAAAATCATTGTCAAAAGTGGTTTATTTAGACAGAAAATCTCTTTAATGACCCACATTGCTCTTTACTTTCAGAATCACATTTTATTTCCATCTGTGCCGAGTTTCAATATTTAATGGCGCTTCATAGACAATGTGAATGAGTTTCTGTGAGAACATTCCCTCAGTGTAACTCGAATGCCCCGTGGGCCGGTAGTGTGCCAGGAACAGCAGGTCTCTGGGGGAGGGGAACCGTCTACGGCCCGTCTAGACGAGCGAGCGCCACACCTCCTACTGCCGCTCCTGATATGGACGTCTGCTGGGGGGATTACGGCCGTAAGCCTGCTCTGACCCGACTGGCCCTGAGAGACCTAAATTCACCAGCCCCAGATTCCCATGCAGACCTGAGATAGACAGAAGTTGAGCCATTATTTCATGATGAAAACATAAGAGTAAAAAATGTAGTTTTATCCCTTTTCTTCTTTCCTCTGTCTAACTGTCTTGGGTCGGTTCAGAGCACGTTGGTGTCTGAAGTGTATTCCTGGGTATTAGTGTCATGGTGGTGTCCTGGTCTCTGTAATCCAAACTCTCCTAATGCATCTAAAGCTTGTGCTGGCCAGGAAACCGGACAGATGCCTCGACCCGACACCAATACGAAGAGCTTATTAACTCCCCTTCTGATGAACTCCACAAAGACACTGAACTGTGAACACAAAACCTGCTAATTAAGCAAGGACAAATGGATTAGTAAATAGATTTTACAATTAATACATTAAAAATACGTTTCCGTTTTTGTTAAAGGAGTAGTTCGCCTAAAAATGAAGAATAGGTCATTTACTTCATGTCATTCCACTAACTCAAATATATATAAAACTTGCTGGATCATGACTGGGGTAAGCAGATCGTTGTCTATGGAAGCACAGGACGGTTCATCCACAAACACAAAGGAGAAGCTCTCAGCGCTGCCGGCTCGTCTCTGCCCTGAGGGACGGGCCATTTGTCCCGGCAGCAGCCATCTTGATAACTCAAGTATCAGTACAAACAAGTCTGCTTCTAAAACAGACACACATAGAGGCTTGTTTTGTTGAAATCAGCAGTTTAATAGTTCAACACTTTGTAAAACCATTTAAAAAAGCATCAGATCATAGATGGTTTTAGAACTAGAGAACACAAGGTTCTTTGTGCGGATTAGAATGTTTCTCCTGTGACATCACAATGGAACGTCTGTTTAGTTCTAATCAGAATCTTTACATTTTACAGTCATTATCGATTGTTTTTTTATAGTTATCCAGCAATTTATTGTCACTTTAACATGTGCACAAGTGTGATGAGGAGTGAAAAACTCCAAAAATCTGCAGCCGTGTACATATTGAAGACTATACACACACATTTGCAGAATAATATATGCTAAAAAAGCAAATTGTGCATTATGAATAATAAAAAAAGCACTTTTTACACAGTATACACAATATGACAAAACATGAACGTATGTAATGGGTGGACAGACGTGTTTTGAGTGAATTTTATGAAAATCTTAAGAAACGTTTAGGTCATATTTGAAAAATATTGACATAAATATGTATTATAAACAATAAACAATATATAAATAAACAAAATAAACATTAAAATGCATTTAATAATAACAGCACTAATATAATAAATGTATATATATATATATATATATATATATATTACATTTATTATATTAATGCTGTCAAATTGATTAATCATGATTAATTGCATCTAAAAGTTTGTAAATTAGATGCGATTAATCGCGATTAATCAATTTGACAGCATTAATATACATATATATATATAATATTTATATTTATATTAAATTTAATATATATATATATATATATATATATATATATATATATATATATATATATTAAAAAAAAAAAAATTCATTAGTACATTTCAAAGTACAGTTATACTTGTTCATTGTACTGAATTTAAAACTTTTTTTTAGTACAAATAAAAAGGTGTCCGCACTGACATTACAGAAAGGTTGGATGGAAATGATAACTACAAAGAAATACTTTTCTTTATGCAAAATATTTTTTCGATTTATATTTTGCATAAGTGAATGTGCGTAAGTGCATGAGGTCACCTGACAGATACACCGTTCACAAGCCAATACCTGCTTCTCGAGAAAACCCACAAAGTCAGATGCTTTATCTGATTTCATTTTATTTTCCTCTTTCCCATCAATCAGATAACGGCATGCCCTCATACGCCCGAGCGCTTTCCGTTCGCTCTTCACACGCTACGACCAGCCGGCTGAAAACCGCTACTGACTCCGACATGGAGGCAAAGCGCCTGTGGCCTCGGTCAAACACCACCACACTGTTTGATCTTCCTCTTCTGTCCCTCTCTGTCAGAGCTAAAGGGATAGTTCACCCAGTAATGAAGTGTCTGCCATCATTTACTCACCCTCATGTTGTTACAAACCAGTTCTGAAGAAGCTGTCATGGTCCCCAAAAAAAGACAAAAGTCTCGTAACTGTCGTCCATATGACTCAGACGATGTATTCCAAGTCTTCTATTGTCATGCAACAGTGGGATAGTTCACCCAAAAATGTCAAAAATTATCCTATGATTTACTGTGTACGGTTGTCAGCTGAAAGCTAGTTATTTGCATTTATAAAGTTGTAAATATGGATATTTTTCTTACAAAAACACATTGCTTCACTTCAGAAGGCCTTTGTTAACCCCCTGGAGTCGTATGGATTATTTTTACGATAGATGGATGCATTATTTTTGGCTTCAAAACAAAGCCCCCCATTCTACTACTATAAACCTTGAAGGACTAAGGATATTTTTAAATATATCTCCAATTGTGTTTGACTGAAAGAAGATAGTCATATACACCTAGGATGGCTTGAGGGTGAGTAAATCATGGGATTAATTTCATTTTTGCGTGAACTATCCTTTTAATGTAATTTTTCTTTCATTTTCCTGTGCACTGAAGCTCTGAAATCCACATTCATATATAATATCTAAATAGTTTTCATTAATTTTTAAGTAGTAAGAATTGTCATGTATTAATTGTTTTTATTGCCAATGTGTGAACAGCGTGTAAGGAAACTTTAAAAAACAAGATTCTTGCAATCTCGCAATTCTGACTTTTTAACGCAATTCTGACTTTATAACTCGCAATTTTGACTTTATATCTCACAATTCTGACTTTACAACTTGCAATTCTGACTTTATTTCACGCAATTCTGACTTTACAACTTGCAATTCTGACTTTATATCTCACAATTCTGACTTTACAACTTGCAATTCTGACTTTATAACTCGCAATTCTGACTTTATATCACAAAATTGTGACTTTAAATCTTGCAATTCTGACTTTATAACTCGCAATTCTGACTTTACAACTTGCAATTCTGACTTTATAACTTGCAATTCTGACTTTATAACTTGCAAATCTGACTTTATAACTTGCAATTCTGACTTTATTTCACGCAATTCTGACTTTACAACTTGCAATTCTGACTTTATTTCACGCAATTCTGACTTTACAACTTGCAATTCTGACTTTATAACTTGCAATTCTGACTTTATAACTTGCAAATCTGACTTTATAACTTGCAATTCTGACTTTATTTCACGCAATTCTGACTTTATAACTTGCAATTCTGACTTTATTTCACGCAATTCTGACTTTACAACTTGCAATTCTGACTTTATATCTCACAATTCTGACTTTACAACTTGCAATTCTGACTTTATAACTCGCAATTCTGACTTTACAACTTTACTTTATAACTTGCAATTCTGACTTTATAACTTGCAATTCTGACTTTATAACTTGCAATTCTGACTTTATTTCACGCAATTCTGACGTTACAACTTGCAATTCTGACTTTATAACTGCAATTCTGACTTTATTTCACGCAATTCTGACTTTACAACTTGCAATTCTGACTTTATATCTCGCAATTCTGACTTTATATCACAAAATTGTGACTTTAAATCTTGCAATTCTGACTTTATAACTCGCAATTCTGACTTTACAACTTGCAATTCTGACTTTATATCTCACAATTCTGACTTTACAACTTGCAATTCTGACTTTATAACTCGCAATTCTGACTTTACAACCTGCAATTCTGACTTTATAACTTGCAATTCTGACTTTATAACTTGCAATTCTGACTTTATATCACGCAATTCTGACTTTACAACTTGCAATTCTGACTTTATAACTCGCAATTCTGACTTTATATCTCACAATTCTGACTTTACAACTTGCAATTCTGACTTTATAACTTGCAATTCTGACTTTATAACTCGCAATTCTGACTTTATAACTCGCAATTCTGACTTTATATCACAAAATTGTGACTTTAAATCTTGCAATTCTGACTTTATAACGCAATTCTGACTTTACAACTTGCAATTCTGACTTTATATCACGCAATTCTGACTTTACAACTTGCAATTCTGACTTTATATCACAAAATTGTGACTTTAAATCTTGCAATTCTGACTTTACAACTTGCAATTCTGACTTTATATCACGCAATTCTGACTTTATAACTTACAATTCTGACTTTATAACTCGCAATTCTGACTTTATAACTCGCAATTTTGACTTTATATCTCACAATTCTGACTTTACAACTTGCAATTCTGACTTTATAACTCGCAATTCTGACTTTATATCACAAAATTGTGACTTTAAATCTTGCAATTCTGACTTTATAACTCGCAATTCTGACTTTACAACTTGCAATTCTGACTTTATAACTCGCAATTCTGACTTTATAACTCGCAATTCTGACTTTATATCACAAAATTGTGACTTTAAATCTTGCAATTCTGACTTTATAACTCGCAATTCTGACTTTATATCACAAAACTGTGACTTTAAATCTTGCAATTCTGACTTTATAACGCAATTCTGATTTTACAACTTGCAATTCTGACTTTATATCACGCAATTCTGACTTTACAACTTGCAATTCTGACTTTATATCACACAATTCTGACTTTATATCTCACAATTCTGACTTTACAACTTGCAATTCTGACTTTATAACTCGCAATTCTGACTTTACAACATGCAATTCTGACTTTATAACTTGCAATTCTGACTTTATATCACGCAATTCTGACTTTACAACTTGCAATTCTGACTTTACAACTCGCAATTCTGACTTTATATCACAAAATTGTGACTTTAAATCTTGCAATTCTGACTTTATAACTTGCAATTCTGACTTTATATCACGCAATTCTGACTTTACAACTTGCAATTCTGACTTTATATCTCACAATTCTGACTTTACAACTTGCAATTCTGACTTTACAACTTGCAATTCTGACTTTATAACTCGCAATTCTGACTTTATATCACAAAATTGTGACTTTAAATCTTGCAATTCTGACTTTATAACTCGCAATTCTGACTTTATATCACAAAATTGTGACTTTAAATCTTGCAATTCTGACTTTATAACTTGCAATTCTGACTTTATATCACGCAATTCTGACTTTACAACTTGCAATTCTGACTTTATATCTCACAATTCTGACTTTACAACTTGCAATTCTGACTTTATAACTCGCAATTCTGACTTTACAACATGCAATTCTGACTTTATAACTTGCAATTCTGACTTTATATCACGCAATTCTGACTTTACAACTTGCAATTCTGACTTTATATCTCACAATTCTGACTTTACAACTTGCAATTCTGACTTTACAACTTGCAATTCTGACTTTATAACTCGCAATTCTGACTTTATATCACAAAATTGTGACTTTAAATCTTGCAATTCTGACTTTATAACTCGGAATTCTGACTTTACAACATGCAATTCTGACTTTATAACTTGCAATTCTGACTTTATATCACGCAATTCTGACTCTACAACTTGCAATTCTGACTTTATATCACGCAATTCTGACTTTACAACTTGCAATTCTGACTTTATATCTCACAATTCTGACTTTACAACTTGCAATTCTGACTTCACAACTTGCAATTTTGACTTTATAACTCGCAATTCTGACTTTACAACATGCAATTCTGACTTTATATCACAAAATTGTCTTTAAATCTTGCAATTCTGACTTTATAACTCGCAATTCTGACTTTACAACATGCAATTCTGACTTTATATCACAAAATTGTGACTTTAAATCTTGCAATTCTGACTTTATAACTCGGAATTCTGACTTTACAACATGCAATTCTGACTTTATAACTTGCAATTCTGACTTTATATCACGCAATTCTGACTTTACAACTTGCAATTCTGACTTTATATCACGCAATTCTGACTTTACAACTTGCAATTCTGACTTTATATCTCACAATTCTGACTTTACAACTTGCAATTCTGACTTTACAACTTGCAATTCTGACTTTATAACTCACAATTCTGACTTTACAACATGCAATTCTGACTTTATATCACAAAATTGTCTTTAAATCTTGCAATTCTGACTTTATAACTCGCAATTCTGACTTTACAACATGCAATTCTGACTTTATATCATGAAATTCTGATTTCATATCACGAAATTATGACTTTATATCATGAAATTCTGATTTTATATCATGAAATTCTGACTTTATATCATGAAATTCTGACTTTATATCATGAAATTCTGATTTTATATCATGAAATTCTGACTTTATATCACGAAATTCTGACTTTATAACTCACAATTCTGACTTTATATCATGAAATTCTGACTTTATATCACGAAATTCTGACTTTATACCTCACAATTGCGAGAATAAAGGTCAGAATTGTGAGATAAAAAGTCGCAATTACATTTAAGTTAAACTAAATGAAAAAGATAAACGTTGCTTTGGCAACTAACTGAAATAAAATACGTTTTTTATATATTTAATTTTATTTCATATTTTAAACATATTTTGTATAATTTTAGTTAACTGTAATAACCCTGGTTTCAGCTTCATCAAAGGTGATCAGTGAATTATGAATTAAAATTAATCCCAAAAAGCTGTCAAAAGACTCAAAACAAAACAGCAATACAGTTTATCCAGTAAGGTGCGCTAACATGTCACTGTAATGTTTTGTTGCATTCAGTGGTCTTTTACAATGCATCTAAATGAGGCCACATGACACACTTCTGTTGTTTTTATATGAAGCTAATTATAATTATGACAGACAAACCCAAACCCTACCCTAAACCAAACCCTTATGAATCATTTTTTTACCTTTGAGGTCATCCACAAAGGAAGGTTTTGTCAGACGAGGCTCCTTCCTGAGAAAATGTTGTCTCCAATACATAATCACATACCGTCAGAAGAAGGGAAATAAAATGTGGTTACAGTAACACACTATGATCAGGAAGTAAACATTAAAATATTAAAATACACCCTGTTTTCAAAAGTAAAACCACAAGACTTAAACATCAGATGTGTTGGCAAGAGACTAGTGCAATAGAATCACTAACTAACTTTGTTTGTGTAGTTTATTTCCAATCTTTGAACCTTCAAAGAAACATTTCTTATTATCAATGTTGAAAACAGTTCTTTTTTCAATCTTTCTGACCTCAAACTTTTACTGTAGTATAGGTTTGGGTGTCTGTTAAAATCACTTATCTTAACAAGCATCACTAAATGTTTTGAGGATCATCACATTTCACTCAGTTACCTGCGTACAAACTCTTAGATAGTCCTAAATCACCAGATAAACACATCAATATGCAACATTCTCAATATGAAAACAGGAGCATTCAGGAAGTGAACAGACCCCTGAGCTCACAGGACTTATAAACGCTCTGTGTGTGTGTGTGTGTGCGTGTGTGAAACTACTGCAGCAATGAGACGGAGCCCAGAAATCTGAGAGACAGAGAGAGAGAGAGAGAGAGAGAGAGAGAGAGAGAGAGTTGTGTTCTCTGGCTGTTGTTGGGGAAAAGCTGAGTTGTGTGAATTCCTATGTGGATTGCCATAAATTACAGTGAGGAAACACACAAACACACATGCAGACGAACACCACCTATTGTGTAGATCTTGTTCTCTCTCACACACTCAAACCAAGAAAATAACATCAAACTCACAAACTTCTGTCTCCATAGAAACAGACGACTGCGGTCGCTGAACGGTGAACACAAGAGCATGGAATGCTTGATCAGAAAATACAACTATACTTGTTTATGTCCTTGATAGCATTCACGATTGAAAAAAAAAAACATATATATACACACACACATACACACACAAAACTGTTAGAAAATTTAAAGTGAAATGCTAAATTTATAAAGATACTGTTTTATGGAAACCTATTTCAAAGCATATTAAAGGGGTGGTTGATTATGATTTCACTTTTTTAACTTTAGTTAGTGTGTAATGTTGCTGTTTGATCATAAACAACATCTGTAAAGTTACGACACTCAAAGTTCAATGCAAAGGAGATATTTTCTTTTACAGAAATCTCTTTTTAAGGACTACAACAAACGGCTGGTAGGGACTACAACGAGCTTCTTCCTGGGTTGGTGACATCACAAACCTTAAAATTTACATAAACCCCGCCCCCGAGAACACACAACAAAGGGGGCGGGGCCATGTTGAGCTGCTTTAGAGAAGAGGAAGAGTTGTTGTAGTAGAGTGTTGTTGACGTTTTACGTCGGACTGCTTCACAAACGAGGGTCAATTCAAAACAAAAGATGAACATGACGGCACATGCTAGTGGATGAGTTGAATCAACTACACAGCAACTACATAAATTTATCCACTAACCATTCAGAAACGTCCAGTTTCACTCTAAAAGTTGTAACTTCTTCCTGAGTGTCTCCATCAGTGTCGACTCCGGTTTGAACATTGTAAGGCTGAACACCGTTACTTTTGGCTGCGTGAGATTCTCCAGCTTTGTTGTTGTGAGCAACTGTTAAAGCTCTGCCCTCTTCTGGAAAGGGGGCGGGAGCAGCAGCTCATTTGCATTTAAAGGGACACACACAAAAACGGCGTGTTTTTGCTCACACCCAAATAGGGGCAAATTTGACAAGCTATAATAAATGATCTGTGGGGATTTTGAGCAGAAACTTCACAGACACATTCTGGAGACACCTTAGACTTATATTACATTTTGTGAAAAGGGCATAATAGGTCCACTTTAAGAAATGTTCTTCAAAGTTCTTGAAATGCACTTGACACATTTAATTGTACTAATATTTAATCTCTGAGTGTTTATGAGTCATTTTAGCTTTATTGTTTTCAATTATCCCACAGAATACAACAAACCAATATCCCTGATGTTCTCAATATAAATTTGATAATCCAACAACCGGCGCTGCAACCAGAAAACAAACAAATAAATGCTGTGGTTCAATAAACAGTTCAGACAAACAGCAATAAATGTGTGTGAGCACAGATGCTAAACAGAAGGACAGATTTAGTCTACATCAGAGCTCATGTGGAACATGTAACCTCTGCGCCAAAACATATTGAAATGCCTCAGTGTCTACATAGGGAGCTGCCTTCTAAGGCGACATACTAACTAAAACAAAGCCTCATAAGAGACAAATCTGAAACACTTTATATATGCATCGACTCTGTTAACTGTCACAAGAAATTGAATAAGCACACAGAAGATTTTCTGAGCTAATGGCCATGCAACAGCAAATATTAGTTGAAATCACCCATTTAATAGAATGGAACAATTTTTTTATCAGTGATTACCAGTTTACCAATGAACTGTATATTTATGATAGACGCTTAATTCTATCCAATGCTAAAATTTTAGGCAGTTCACTAAATATTGAAACAAAGTGATAGAATCTGTTTGGAATTTCCTGTCTTGCACTTAAAAGCCAATTTTAAAAGTCATGTTTATATTTTAATTAGCTTGTGTATGTACAAAGAGAACACACATAGACAACATTTAGTAAAGTTTTTGCCAATCTTGACTTTTTTTTCAGTAAATCAGAAAGTGTGTGTAAGAGTAAGAATTCTTCACAAACTACATTTTGCATTGAAAACAATGCATTTCTTTGGACTTGTTCACACAAGGGATGAAAACATCAGAACATTTCATTCATTTTCTTCTTTGTTCAGAAAGATAAAAAACCTGAACTGGCCTTTCATTTGCATTTGTTTGCATTATTTCTGTGAATGGTCCGTAAATGCAGTTTAGTTGTTAACTAACATTATTTATTTATTTATTGGTAATTGAAATAAAGTTAAGCTAAATAAGATAAAATATAAACAGATGAAAAACCCTAAAATTAAAAATTAAATTAATTATAAAATGACTAAAACTAAAGCAAATAAAAATTAATTTAAGCTAGGAAATAATAATAAAAAATGGCAAAAGCACATAATAAAACTGACAAAATAAAAAAGCTAACTAGAAATGTTAATAAAAATTGTGATACTAAAATAACAATTAATAACACTCATTACATGCAAAGTAATTTCTAAACTAAATTTCTAAACTAAAAAAAGTAATTAAGGTTTCCTAAACCCTCCCCCTGTCTACCATTGGTCGCTCATACAGATAGTCCCACCCCAAAAAAGTGTATTATTGCTTCTGCATATTCATATAAAATAAAAGAAGTATTTTAATATTGAAAGATAAGTGCATTCAGCTCTGGTCTGTATCTGTCTTTAGTGTGTGTGTCTGTATTTGTGACAGCAGGCTGGGGTTTGGTTCTCCATCAGTGGGGGTGGAGGACGGCTGTCTCCCCCACCTGCGGAGCTCCTGACTGGGCAGCACTGTCTGCTAATGCCCCATAAATCAGCTCACCACCGCACTGGAGGGAAGTTTGCATTAAGGAACTGCCTTTAATCCAGGCGCCTTTTATCTAATTAAAGTGTCTGAAAGAGGAACTACAGGGAGTCCTCAACACCCCCATTACTACACACACACACACACACACACACACACATGGCAGAAGCAGAAACAGAAACACATGTGCCATAAACAAGCACACGTACATAAACATAAAGCATGTCATCTGGCCGTGTACATAACTAGATCACTATACAACCTTATTTATGGGTCTTTGGAAAAACAAACACACACAGCAAACACTATGACACACACACACACACACACACACACACATAATACAAACACTTACACAAATCCTGATGTCAGCGCATTAAACTCCCCTGCATAAACACATGTATACATATGTAAGACTATGCATGTATGAAACCTGTCATGAACATGTCCAGGTTATATTTTTTGGGGATAATAACATTTTGGCATCGAACCAGAAAAATTATTAGTAATTATATTATGGATGCACCGATATGAAAATACCGATAACCGATATTTGAAAGCCGATATATTGGTCGATAAATCTAAAAAAATTTTTTAAATCATTTTTGAGAGCCTGATTACAAAATCTAAAGTTTCACCATTAAAAGTCATGTCCCAAAAACACAATTATGATGTTCTCATTATAATATTATGTTGCTTATATGACAGAATTGTGCTGCACATGTTGCACTTTAACTGTATTTTCCTTTTTGAAGTGATTTCAATCATATTTCAAGCAATTCAAAACCATCATGGTGAACAGTGCACATCTGAAGTGTCTCAGCTGAAGGAAATAATCCATTATTTATCAGCTTTAATATATCGGCCAAATTTTCTTACCTCGCTGATAACGATAACATTAAAAATCAACGTATATAGGCCAATACCGATATCGTGCATCCCTAAATTATATGTTATATAAGTACATACACATATAATCAGTATAAAGTACAACAAATACCACCATATATATTTAATTATTATTTAAATTTTAATTTGGATTAAATATAACCCAGACATTTTGTTGAGTTTTTCATGTGTACTTTGTTCTCATGCCTAAGTACTCATAATAGATTTATAAAATTCTCAGAATTAAACTTTCGCTGTTACCATAACGGCCTACAACCAGAAAACATTGATTGGTCAATTCCACTCCAGAAACAAAAGACATCTGTTAAAGAATGCATCATGTGGACAAAATGTCTAATTTATGTACATCTGATAAACATTTTTTAATGATCCACTGCAAATCACTGCAGCATCTTGGCTTCTTTCAGACAGTTTTAGTCTCTTTGAATGTGTTTGGCATGATTGATGTTCTGAACACACCAGGGTTGAATGCATCTCTATACTGCACATCAACACATCACCACGGTAAAGAACAGGCGGGATTATGGGATGTTATGAGAACACAAACACGAACAATATTGATGTTATTCTGTCACACTGATTGATGACAGCAACCATGAACAGAAAGAGTCGCACCTACGGACACACAAACGGAATCCAGATTCACACCCAAATGATCCAGAATCTCATTGATATGAACAATACCTTTATGATTCTCAAACACTTACATTAAAAAAGGGACTTGAATCATATAGAGAACCAGAAGATCACAGAGCAACTAGAATCGTGGAGTTGACGGGTGAAATAGCGTCAGCACATGCCTAAATATGCCATATATCGACATATACAGTAAATATTGAGAAATATTCCAACGACAGTGCTGTGCATCTTTTATAGAGCCATGCTTTGAATTGCCACAATTAGTGACCAGTAAAACCACAATGAGATGTAGTTGCCAAGCAACGATGCATCTTGAAATAGAGATGATGTGCAAGTGTTATTTTTGACAGTAAAGGTGATGAAGTGTAACCCGAGAACTTCTGATGTGTTCACCGCAATACTAAAGGTATGGTGATTTATAATACTCACATACTGATATATGGCTTGACACAGTATCAAAATGAGCTTGACAAGTCAATCCAGCCATATTATATTGAACAATAGTGATTAGACAGAGATTTCACTGTTCGCTAACAAAACTAAACCAGTTCTCCATGTCTAAGGTCGGGTGAGGAGAATAGAAAGCTTTCACGGTCTGTGCAAATAAATGCATTTTTGCAATGACAAGCATTGTAAAACCATCAACATCACGATGAATATTCAGCTTAGGAGCAATAAATATTTACCTGATGTGATGGACGATAAAACAGGTGTAAAAATCCCACAGACACACACTATTACAGCCATATTACAGACCAGAAGATTACAGAGATGTGAGCAGTGTTGGGGAAAGTTACTTTCAAAAGTAATGCATTATTATATTGTGTTACTCACTAAAAAAGTAACTAATTGGATTACTTAGTTACTTTTTATGGAAAGTAACAAGTTACGTTACTTTTGCATTACTTTGTCCTCATCTGGGCTGGGCTGTTTGTTTGTTTGTTTGTTCTGTTTTTGGCAAATGTAAAGGACCTTTCACACCAAAAGTTGAAGGAAATGCAAATTCACGCCTGTACAGTAGAGGGCGCAGTTCAAATAAACAAGCCTTTGTAGAAGAAAATATTAATAAGGAGAAGTAAATGAGTAACTAGAACTAGTTTAGAATAACCATCATGTGCACACGACGCCTCTGCACTTAAGGTCTTTGCACACTGAGTCCAAAATTTTTGTATGCGTTTTTGTCGTATTCGTCGTTCTAAAAATTCTTCCCACACAGAAACCTTGCACATCGAGTCCGATGCGTATTAATTAATCAATCCGTTGCGAAACAATTCGCAAAACAACACAAAATGGAGTCTTCAAGCAGTGAGGATGATTTTGTTGTCATTTCGCTTCTTAAAAAGAGAAAAGAAAGAGAAAATATTGGGTCCATTCCATAAAATCAGTACCTACCATCCTGTTTTCCAAGCTGTTCCGCAATCATCATCTTTATATTCCGTCTCTTTGTATTCTGTACTTTGTTTGTCATACAGTGTTTTATCAGACGCCATTCTGGATTTTAGCGTTCGCTTGTACAGTGGCTCTGAATTGTCAAAAAACCTCTCAAAATGCTCTCAAAAACTGAACCCTATCCGAACTTTTGACAGATGAAAGTTTCGGAGGTGTAAACTTCAATGACAACGTGAAGTCGTATTTATTTTTTAACGTGTGAAAATTTTGGACAAGATTTTCAGAATCGTTTTTTAAGGACCTTTACGCACAAATTCTCTTTGGAAAAGCAACTCAGATATTTTGTTGAAAGTAATGCGTTACTTTACAAGTTACTTGAAAAAAAGTAAACTTGTGTTACTTGTAATGTGCAACACTGGATGTAAGCAAAAATAGCCTAAAAAACACCTAGCAATGCCCTGGCAACACATTTGCTGTTGCTACTTAAAGTAAGCCACTTATTGTTCACAAAAGATTGTCATCTGTAAAAAAATTTTTGAGAAATTAATTATTTTATTCAACAAGGGTGCATTAAATTGATCAAAAGTGACAGTAAAGACATTTACAATGTTAAAAGATGTCTTTTTTCAAATAAATGCTGTTCTTTCTATTTATCAAAGGCCCTGTTTCCACCTTGTATTAAGATGCATTTTGGTCGATCGGATCACAAGTGGACGACACTAAATACAGGTGTAAATAGGGTATAAAACATTTTGAGCTTGTCCACTTTCGACCACTTCCAGAGGTAGTCGAAAACGCACTCGGATTGTTTTCATAGTGTAAATGCTCATGTGGTTGAATGTGTTTGAACAGACACAAAAGACCCTCTACTCTCCTCCTACTGATCTAATGCGTAAACATTATATGATACGCTCAAGTCAGACTGGATTTAAACTGTCGACTAAAGACCCAAGTTTGGTTTGAAGATGAAAAACGTACAAAGCACAATGTTCTCTCACCATTCCTGATTTCTAACACACACTCACAGCGTTCACCTCTTAACCATGATCAAATCACTGGCCTCAAATGGTTTATAGGTTTATAATAGAAATGGGGCAAAAGTTAAATATAGAGCTGAGAAGTCTAGGTTTCAAAGATGAACAGCTTGAACAGAAAGTTAAGCATATTCCAGATGCCAAGCACATTATTTCAAGTTTGTAAGTTTTACCCAAAAAGTTCTGAACTCTTAACTGCATTTTTGGGTGGTTTCTAAGAAAAAAAAAAAAAACTTGGTCTGCTCTTTGATTACAGCACAAAACATCAAGCAGAAGGAATTCATTGTGTGACTTCAAATTCACAGAAATTACAGCACAGAAAGTTTCCGTTACAAATGATCTGATGATAACATGTGCGGTGCTGAGCCAGTGTGTTCATGCAGCACACACACACACACACACACACACACACATGCTGTGAAACATCAGTGACCTTATCCTGACTCTAACAGACAGACATCACACATGTGCTAGTGCATGGTGCACAAGCAGACATACTGCTGAAATAAGTATGCTTAGAATTAAATGAATAAACCATTTCTCATTTAATTTTTCTGGATAAAGAAACATGCCACACACACATTGTAAAACTTGGTAAAGTAAAAGTAATCTGGTGCTTTAAAATTTTTAATTCATTGAGAGATCTTAGATAGGCCTTCCCGGTCCCTTTATACCATGGTCTGTTTGAACACTCAATTCTGATTGGCTGGAAGCTGTGCAATAAAACCATTTAACGCACAGGTAGTTTAATCAAAAGCAAAGTCCCTTTCAAGGAAAGTCTGTTCACTAGGCGGCCATATTTGCAACGCCTCCAGGCAGCTATTTTGGGCATTCAAGACGAAGTCCTATCTATTTGAATGGGGGAATCCTTAAATCTCAAAAACTGCTTGGCGCAAACTCACAATTAAATAACAAATTTAAATCGGGCACTGATGTCACTGCCATTACACAATAAGCTGAGAGGTGCCGCACATGATTAAGTTAGCTGTTATGCTTTCTCCAATGGTAAGAGATACAGACCCTCTCATCTCTTATAATATATAATCTCGTCACTTTCCTTCCAGAACAGGCTCCCTTGGCTAGACTGAGTGGCAAAAGAGCTGCATGACTGGATTTAATAGGGTAAACTGCGAAAACGTGAGTAAAACAAACAATTACACTGAAGGTTGGGCTTTAAAGTGTTCCTTATAGCATGTCAAAGAAACGTAATCCATGGATATTGAGATGCAGCCAGGAATCGTGTTTCCTGACATTTATATGTGCCTGATTTCGACGCCGGGGAAATACATAAAGCAAATCTGCCTGCGAATGCTTTATATAAATATAATATATAGGTGTTAGGCTATATCATTGTTATATCATCATATCGTCCAGCCCTAAAACTTGTGTAGTTTTTGTCAGTGTTTATTTAAAACACCAGATTATGCACAATATAAGATGGTAAATATTTAATTGATGAGTTGTCAACACAATATATAACAATACAGGGTATGATTTTACCCCGAAATCCAACATTTTGACACAAAATGATAACTGCAAAACATGTTAGTCCATTGAGTCCAGTTGTTTCTGTGAATTGCAGTGATTCATTTGCTTTTTGCTTTTTTTTTTTTTGTAGCTTTTGGCATTCTGTAAAAATAAACCTCAGATTTCTTGTCAAATTTATCTGTACAGTCAATTGCAAAGCTCTTTCTCGTTTTGGATGTGTTTTGTGTTTTTTTTACGGCATTCACACTGAAAACCAATGCTGCTGCTCAGTCGTTTTTCCACTCAGTGGGTGTAATTGCAGTCATAACTGCCGACTGTGACGTCACGTGCATATCCTCTATCAAAGACCACAGAATAACACAAGATGCGTCACTCATATTGTTTTGAATGGGAGAAAGTGCAACGCGCAATATGGCGGAATAAGTCCCGCCTTCTAAATAAGAGCCAATCGGGATTGGTAAAGTCATCGCATCACTGCAGTGGCCGTTAGAAGCTCCGGTTTCTATAGAAACAGTTAGACGCGCGCCTCCGAAATGAGACACAAGAGATGCGCATTTAGGACTGCGCATGCGCATTAGCTTGATCCAGCCTGAAAAATACCGTTTTTTGTCATGATTTGAGCGTTTAGAAACAAAATTTATGAGACAGTTGTTGTCAGATTTCATTGGTGATTTCAAATATGAAATTTAATCGAAAGCTTGGCAAACAGCTTTGGAGAATTTGATGTTTTTCAAAGATGGCTGCCGAGTGATACGACTTGTCTTAAAGGGACTTTGTGGAATAAGTCCCGCCTCCTAAGTAAAAGAGCCAATCGCTGATTGATCAAGTCATTGCATCACTGCAGCTGCCGATAGAAGGAAGAAACCTGAGACTCGCGCTTAGCTGAGACGCACATTGGTTCGTCTAGCCTGAAAAATAAGCTTTTTAACGCTACTTGAGCATACGAAACAACATTTATGGGACAGTTCATGTCAAATTTTGTTGCTGATTTGAAATATGTTATTTAATTGTGAGTTTGCAAAGCAGTTTTTGAGATTTCAGGATTCCCAATTCAAATAGCTTCGTTGAGAGAGACGCAGGTAATTCAGATTTCACACACGCCTCTCTCATCTCTCTCTTTCGAGAATTAATTAAAATAAATGCAATCATTAATTAATTCAAATAAATGTAATCTTACGCACTACTTTATCTCTGCGTCTGATTTAAAGAGGGCAGAATTTTAGATCTAACGAACCTTATAACCAAAGTGGCACCTTCATTTAACTATAGAACAAAGTCCCTTTAAGACAAGTCATTTCTCTCGGCGGCCATTTTTGAAACGCCTCCCAGGCATTCAAGTGCAGCTCCTATCTCTTTGAATGGGGAAACATCAAATTCTCTAAAGCTGTTTGCCAAGCTTTCGATTAAATTTCATATTTGAAATCACCAATGAAATCTGACAACAACTGTCTCATAAATTTGTTTCTAAACGCTCGAATCATGACAAAAAAACGGTATTTTTCAGGCTGGCTCAACCTAATGCACATGCGCAGTACTAAATGCTCGTCTCTTGTGTCTCATTTTGGAGGCGCGCGTCTGTTTCTATAGAAACCGGAGCTTCTAACGGCCGCTGCAGTGACGCGATGACTTTACCAATCGCCGATTGGCTCTTATTTAGGAGGCGGGACTTATTCCGCCATATTGCGCGTTCCACTTTGTCCCATTCAAAAACAATACGAGTGACGCGTCTTGTGTTGTCTTTGATATAACTGACGAAACCGTCATTTTTAAACTTCCGGTGAAATATTGCGCTGCTAACATTAGTAAACGATTTGAATTCAAAAGGTACACCTTTGAACCTTATTTAGCCTTATTTATTTGAAAGTGACAGCTTTTGTACCTTTTTTCTGAGAGTGTTCTGATGTATTAAAATAGCGGGTGGTATCTTGATGAAGATGATGAAGGTGTGTTAGTAGAAGCAGGATGTCGTGATTTCTGAGAACCGCTCAAAAATCTATTTTCACGTTCACAGATCTAAAGCGAGCTGGTGAGAGACAGTGACACAGAGAGAGGGAGACGGGATGAGGTGCGAAGCGAGGGGTGTCTGTCTGTCTCCCGTCAGGAAGCAGCACATCTCATGTCGTGTCGCGCTCGCTGCCTCCGAGGGCGACGGTTGCCGTACCGACAGGAAACCACAGTGATGTCACTCGTGTGAGGTTATTCTCTAGCTACAGCAGACAGATCATGATAGCAAACAAAACACCTCTATTGATTAATGAAACCTAAAGTAGGTTAAATTCACCACATAATGATATTTCAACCTGTCTTAAAGGGTTAGTTAACCCAAAAATGAGATTTCTGTCATTAATTACTCACCCTCATGTCGTTCCACACCCGTAAGGCCTTTGTTCATCTTCTGAACACAAATTAAGATATTTTTGATGAAATCCGATGGCTCAGTGAGGCTTCTATTGCCAGCAAGATAATTAACTCTTTCAGATGCCTACTTAAAACATATTTAAATCAGTTCATGTGGTTCAACCTTATATTATAAAGTGACGAGAATACCTTTTGTGCACCAAAAAACTAAATAATGACTTTTCAACAATATCTAGTGATGGCAGATTTCAAAACACTGCTTCGAATCTTTATGAATCTTTTGTTTCGAATCAGTGGTTCGGAACGCAAATCAAACTGCCAAAGTCACATGAACTGTTGAAATTTCAAAACAGTTATGATGTAATGAAGACTCGTTTACTAAAATTACGTGACTTTGGCACTCTGAACCACTGATTCGAAACAAAAGATTCATAAAGCTTCGACGCAGTGTTTTGATATCGGCCATCACTAGATATTGTTGAATATAGTTGTTATTTTGTTTTTTTGGAGCACAAAAAGTATTCTCGTCGCTTTATAACATTAAGATTGAACCACTGTAGTCATATGAACTGTTTTAAATATGTTTATAGTACCTTTCTGTGCATCTGAAAGAGTTTGATGTGTTGAATAGTAAGATTTTAAAGCTGCAGTCCGTGATTTTTCCTCTTTGTCGCCATCTCTGTTTGAAACCTGCAATTGCAGTCATATACGGAACAGTTATCTGTACGTGCGTTGTGTCTCGGCACAGCTCGTCAGCACGGATGAATCTAATGCTTGCTGTCAGTCACCGCACTGGTACTGAACTTCAGAATCACAGATTCTACGTCTTGAAAGTATGACCAATATAAGAATTTTCACTGGAAAATATCATCTGAACAAGTAAGTAACACTTCTGCCCCTTTTGTTCTGACCAACTGAGGAAAAAAGCTTTAGGCCTACAATAAATCGCGCTGCCAATGATGATTAAATCTAATGATTGCTTAGCTCTGATCACGCCAAACCGTGCAAATTATTATTACTGTTATATTGTTCTCAAATTATTATTGTTAACAACATCAGCATTGCGTGACTGTGTATTTAGTGTATATTAGTGTTACCTGTAGATTTCAATTACTGTAGCCACTCCACAGTCCAAAGTCTTTTGCTTTTTTACTACGAGTGAATCTCCAGTTGTCACTGATGATTGTCATTTGGACCTTTCTGGATTACAATCCGCCATCAAAATGATAAGTTTAATTATTTCAGCTGCTGTGAGAAAAGGCTATAAATGTGCCGCTACTGGCAGCATCCTCACATTATATAACTGACTAGCCTCTCGACGGGACTCCTCCTTTCTGTTTACGGACGTGACGTAATGACGCAAAGACGAACTGCTGCATGCTCGAATTTCCTGCGGAAATCCACCATGTCGCTCTTATTATAAAACATTATTACAAGCTTACCGTTGTGAATCGAGACAAGATAAGGAGATAGATTTGAACACTGGCTGGTTATGTACTTGCTCAAAAATTTATTTTGGATAATTTTTAACCAAAAAAAGTTACGGACTGCAGCTTTAAGATTTTTTTTTTAAGAATGAAAGAATATAAATTAATACTTTTATTCAGCAGCGATGCATTACATTGTTCAAAAGGGACAGTAAAGACATTAATAAAGACCTTATAGGCTATTTCAAATAAATGCTGTTCCTCTGAACTTTATATTGAACACAGGAATAAATTACATTTTTAAATATATTCAGATAAAAACAATTACTTTAAATTGTAATAATATTTCACAATATTACTGTTTTACTGTATTTTTTAATCAAATAAATGCAGCCATATCTATATCTATATCTATATCTATCTATCTATCTATCTATCTATCTATCTATCTATCTATATATATATATATATATATATATATATATATATTAATTTGTAATGATTATTAATCCATATTTATCTATATTAAATTAAAATTAAATCCATTCACAAAACACTAAACTATAAAAGCTATATTGTTCGCAACAAACAATGTGTAATGCATTTTAATGCAATAAAAAAAAATTACATACATTAAATTTAAGTAAAATTGTAGGATATGCATTTTACATGCAGATCAGGTCATGATACTTTTGGCGCAGTCTATTTTCAGCTCCTTAAAATAGCAATGCGCCGGCAATGCACCTGAACACACCTCTTTTTTAGACCAGCACGCCCATGGGCGCACTAACTGGCGCAAATGCATTTACTAATTTAAGGACATGGCGCTGAACGGGAAAACGCGAACGGCGCCGGACGCAAACTAGCAAACACACTTGCGCTGCGCATTGCGTTGCATTGCGCCGGGTGTATATAGGGCCCAATATGTGTAACCCAACTGTTGGGTTTAAAAAAAAAAAAAAACAACCAACCCAATGTTTTTACTGTGTATACACACACACACACACACACATTGGATTTCCATGTTTTATTGGGAAATTCCATAGACATGATGATTTTTATACTGTACAAACTGTATATTCTCTCCCCTAAACTTTTTGCATTTTTATATTTTGTCCCAAAAATGTCAAGGATTTTTGATATTGCCATCTTTGTGAGGACATTTTGTCCCCATAACGTTTACCTGAACTACACACACACACACACTTCATAGTCTCCATATGTATTAAAAACATACATCACTGAAACGTAGTGATATGATCATCTGGTCCTCGGTGCGCCTGACAATAACTGAAATGCAATATTATACGGCAGAACTGCAGCATTCATCATGAATATTGCATGCAGCTCTGTAGGTTTTTGTGGGCTGTTTGATTGCAGCTGACTGATTAAAACAATAAAAACAGCAGCTTCTGAGGTGTCAGAGATACGAGAGACATCTCAAATGCACCACAACAGTCTCAGATACAGCATGTATGTGTGCATATAGAACGTGTAAAACGTGCGTTCGTGTCTGCTGGTGTGTTAAATGTGAAGTGGCCCCTGCTGTACGTCTGTTTGGACTCTTGATCACATTACCGTGTTCTGTTGCTCTTGATGAATATTAATCTGCAGAGATAAGCTGCAGTTATCTGATGCAGTGTGTGATGGGCGACCATCTGCAGCTCTCTTGGGACTGTTGGGGGCTGGTAATGAATCTATGTGTCGTGGGGGTTTCCTATTGTGCAACAATAAAGGTCTGTCACTCGAGCTAAAGGAAAGATTGATGTGTGTGAGTGTGTCTGCTGATGTCTGAGGATCAGCTGTCTAAGGAATGAAGAGAAAAGGCTTGCTCACATCAAATTTGATGCAACTGAATGACAAAAATATAAAATATTAATTTCATGTCAAACTTTAGTTTTGTCTGACAATTTGTCTGACAAAAACAATTTGGCTAAACAACAAAAAAATCATAAATATTGGCAAAATCTTTGGAACACTAAAAATGTTCTCACTGTTCTTTGAAAAAAATGTGGATACCATATGAACTGTTTAGCATTCAAACTAATACTCTTTAAAAAAATAGGTTTAAAAAACAATGACTAAATGACACAAAAATCTAAAATTAATTTAATATTGTCATTTTCTAAAAAAAAAACCCTAAATTAATGGAGGAATCAATCATAAATAAATAAATAACATATACTTTTTTAAAAAAAGCAATTTGGCTAAATAACAAAAAGAAATATTTTCACAATAAAAATGTTCACACTGTTCTCTGAAAAACTTGGATTGTTCAGCATTCAAACAATTTTTTATTTAAAATACCCTTTTAAAAAGTAGGTTTAAAAAACACCTAAAACCCATGACACAAAAATCTAAAATATTTGTAAAAATTGCTCTTAAAATACCTGAATCAAATTTTCAGCATTCAAAGAATTAAAAAATAGTTAATTACAAAAATAATAAAATAAAATAACCCAGTATGTTATTTCTCAGTGATGTTAGAGATGCATTGCTGTCATGCATGTTTTTCATGTTAAAAAAATGACTGTAAACTGTTGGACTGTAACACTTTTTCTTTCAAGTTCACAGAACTGATATATTTTGAGTAAACTGAACTGTTTCACTGTTTTAAGTTTTAAGAACTTATTTCTTTTAATTTAGACGAACTTAAGCTTAACTTAAACTGGGCTGAGATTTCTATTTTCCAGCATGCTTTGCCCATGGCACTTTAAAGGGAGAGTAAATGCTAAAATTAAGTGTTATATAATTTTTTTTTTTTTTTTTTTGTGCAAGATTAATAAGTGGGAGATTTGGTAGTGATTAATGTTTTGTTATGCTAATTTAGAAGAGTTTCTGTTAATGTGGGTTTTTGGAGAGTTTCCATCATGGTGACAGTGGTGCATGCTGCTTGGTTTGAGAGCAAGTATGTTAAATGCTTTATATTGCTGTACTCATTCACTATATGCTATACTATGCTACTGTTAACATGTTAGCAAATTAGCAAGTTAGCATTTTCTGAATTAGCTTGTTATAGCTAGCTAAGTTTACACTAATAAAAATATTTAAATTGAGGTTACATGATAATTTTAAGTTAAATATATGAATTAGTGTACAAAGTACATATAAGTAAATACAAAGTACAAAATAAAATGCCAGTTCTACTTACTTTAAAGGGTTAGTTCACCCAAAAATGAAATTTCTGTCATTAATTACTCACCCTCATGTCGTTCCACACCCGTAAGACCTTTGTTCATCTTCAGAACACAAATTAAGATATTTTTGGTGAAATATCAATATCTATCATAACTTTGAATTTCTTAGGCAACTGTTTGCTTCAAATTTTTTATTTATTTTTTATTTTTTGAGTTTTGCCAACTTATTCGGTTATACAGTGTGTGAATATGCCAGAAAGACATGAAGTCATGAAAGAGAAGAATACTTTAGTTCAGAGCTAAAAATATATCACTGAATGCATGAAAATAATCATTAATAATCATGACAAACAATTCACTTTTGCTGCGATTCCAAATTGTCGATGACAAAATCAGCCCAAACTTTCAGATGATTTGCCCTTGACAGCAGAGAATCTCTGCTCTGACAGGCTCTGGGTTACTGTGCTCTATTCAGAAGAGCATGTGTTTAAACCTGACTGGATCTCCTGAAAGTCACGTCTGCACCTCTGAACAATAACGCAGAGGGTGTGTGTGTGTGTGCGCCAAACATACTGAAGCCTGTAGTTTCTCCCACATGTCTTTGATCGTTTGTTGCTACCATGCAGCGTTAATACAGGCTTGACATTTTCCCCAGGTCAATTAGAGATAATTAGTCTGAGAACCCATGAACACACACACACACACGGCGTCTGAGCTGATGTCGTTAGTTTTTGTTCATGTTTGACGAGGACAGGGAAGATTAGCTGGAGACAAACAACATTTAACCTCTGATTGGTCGATGCTAGGGAGGTTCGAGTGACTGTTAAGATGTGTGATAGACTCTATGTCAGCTCATTGTGCATCATGTAAAATGAATGTGGTACAAAAGTTGTCAGACAGACTATCTGAGGCCTCATTAACTAATTCTTAGGAGTTATTACGGTTTCCCTCCATCTTTTATAATTAAACACACACTTCTTATACTGAAATACTATTTAAACATTTTTATTATTATTAAATGATGATTAAAACAAAATAGACATATATTGACAATGTTCAAATGATTTATCTATCTAAGCTAACGTGCTAATTTATGCTAGAAAATATGCTAACAATGTGCTAAATCATGCATAAATGCTGGGAAGCTCGGGGATAATTTGGGCGGGCCATAAACTTTAAACATGGCGGAGAGGAGAACGATTGCTGTGACTGCTATTCTTTTTTAGTTTTTTCTTGCCTTGTTGTTAAAGTAGTGCATATTTACATATGAATAATCATTTGAAGTGTATTTTTTGTTTTTATACACAGTGAAAATAGCCTGAATTTGACCACAAATTCCAGAATTGTCAGCAAGCTGACTATCTAGACAGCGCGATTAATGTTTATATCAGGGTTGCCAACTTTTGAGTTGGCTTTTTGCATCACAATAAGTGTATTGTGATTATCAAAACATTTGGTAACTAAACAATTTCATTGAGTTTAGTGATAACATGCTACAATGTTTACATGGTGCAATAACTGGTAGCATATTGTTATTATTAGTGCTTAACACAAATGTCACAGTTTAAAGCTTGCCATGTGATTCCGATTTTGATTCAGTATCGATTCATTTGTATAACCAGTACAGTAGCTACATGTTCATTTTTCACAAACAAACAAACAAAATCTCTCAAATAATGCTGCAAACATACAGGGAGCACTTTCAGCTGATATAATTATTAAAGGTTAAAATTAATAGCTCAAATTAATAATAGTTATCAGACGTGTAAATCTGCTTTGTGCACACAAACACTACCGTTTTACAACATCTTCAATACGTATCAAATAAGTTTTTTTGTATTTTATTTTATTTTAGCTGATGTTTATAACATTTTTTTAATGGGTTTAGTAATGATAATTACTCTATTTCCTGGAATAAAGAAAGTTATACAGGTTTGTAACGACATGAGGATGAGTAAATGATGACAAGACATTCAATTGTGGGTGTGCTATTGCTTTAAATATGCACAAACTGTCGGTAAAGCTTCTAGTTTATTCTATACATTATATAATCCATATAATGTCTCTCTTATATAATCCATCTGCAGTCCAACACTAAAACCGTTTAATATTGCGTGTAAATGTCACACCGGGAAACATCACACGCAGATCATTATATCTTTTTAATTAGCTTTAATTATAACTTTAAAACAGCATTACAGGCATTTACATGATGCGTTACACACGATTACAGTCATGTAAGCATCCAGGACAATGACTCTGAATAGGTGAATGAATGTGGGTGTGTGTCAGATGGTGCATCTGTACGTGTGCGTGCCTGTACTGTCCTCAAACGGAGGGCATTTCCCACAGACAGGCCAAAGAGGTTGACTGAAAGGTTAGAATCTCCTGCGGTCAAAGCTATCAAACATACAGAAATGTGACAGGATGAGACGAGACTCAAGTGAACGCAAAGAGACAATAAGATCTTGACGTTACTCTCTAAAAAAAAAAGTTGGTTCTTTAAATGTTCCTATTTAGAACCATACTGTCGTGAAGAACCGTTTTATGCTAAAATGGTTCTGTAACTGTCAAAAAATCCTTTCAAAGCACCTTATTGAGTTTTTGGAGTCAAACATCAAACTGCACAGATTGTTAAAATGTTAGACATTCTTAAAATGTCTATAAACTTTAGCTTTCAAATTGTCACTGGTTTCCTGTCAACTATGTTGTTGTTTTTTTGGTAACACTTTAATTTAGAATCCAATTCTCACTATTTGATTATTAGCATGCATATTACTAGGACATTGGCTGTATATTAGTACTTATAAAGCACATATTAATACCTCATTCTGCATGACCATATTCTACATCCCTTAATCTTATATAATCCCTAATAATAATTGAGGCAAAAGTTGCAGTTAATAGTTAACAGTGAGAATTGGACCCATATATATATATATATATATATATATATATATATATATGGGTCATTGATGAATAAGGTTTTTTAAAAGTGTAAAAGAAATTAATTAATTTTTATAACATGTTAAGAATGAAATTATGTGGTTTTTATAATCAGTTAACGCTGCTTTTGCCATTTTTTACAAGATGGACAAAATTTGCTACCCAAAAAGTCATTTGGTTTATCCAAAATTTCGGTTTTACAAAATGACTCTTTAGGTTATACCGAATGACGATATTTTCAAACAATGCTAACAGGCTTATATCTAGCTAGCTAGCAAAAGGACAATCAAACATTTTGAATTTAGTACAAGTTTTTAAAGTATTATAACATTTTCCATGTTTTATAGCGGTTGCACCGAATGACGTGATGTTTCGGGACATGTGTATGATCAAGTGAAAACATTAATTTTTCAATTAGTTAAGAGAGAGTTAGTTACTTTGCTTCACGATCATGTGGTCCTTTGCAGGTGTCTGAATGATGTCACATCCTGTCACATGATATTGAGCGCACGACTTGATCCAAAATGATCCCTTTATATTGGTTACTCCGAATGACATCAATGAAATTCATTTTTCCGGACATTCTTTCTCATAAAAAAACAACGACTTCTACACATAATTTTAATACCGTTTTTCACTATGTTGATATATGATGTTATAAAATCATTCCAGAATAAAAAAATATATACATTTATTACATTTTAAGATATTTTAATCACAAATTAAATGGCTGCATTGGCCTTTGGTTAAACAGAATGACCTTATGACACTTCAAAATATTTAAAATACCTTTATTTATATGTAGCAAAATATAATTTAAACCTTTTGGATTCAGTAAAAGAGATCTAGTTGTACTACCTTACATGCTTTGTAAAAAGGGTTCTATTTAGAACTTTAGCACTTATCTTCTGCTACACTCTTAAAAATAAAGGTTCCAAAAAGGAGTTTTCACAGAAGAACCATTTCTGTGCCAGTGAAGAACCTTTCAATGAACAGTTCTCACTGCGTTTTTTTAGTGTGAAAAGCATTTTAATAAGCTAAAGAACCCTTTCCATTACAAAGAACCTTTTGTGGAATAGAAAAATGTTGATGGATCTATTAAGAATGCCAATTAAGACCGTTTGTATCATTACAAGCTGAAGTTTTGAACCATTTTTCCTAAGAGTGTAATAGTAGACATTATGACATTCATTATGATTCATCACAGGGATCTGTTGATCATAATGGTGTCATGTTATTTTATGTTAATGCTTGCAGTGTAGACAATATCCCTGGATTAGCATGGGACTGTTTTAGTGTTGTTGTGTCACATAGCTTGTTGCAGATGTAGTATGCACACACAGAATGGGTTTGTGTGTGTTCAGCTGAAGGTTTGCTCCGTCGCTAAACTGCTGGTAATAATTTGACATGCCAGATGCCATTTAGCAGAAAGAAACACAAGACAAATGCAGAGTGTGGTAAAGGGGAATGTATGGAGAACAGGATGAAGAGAGAGAGAAAGAGATCAGGAAAGGAATGAAGAACATAAAGAAAGGCCAGAGAGATGAAAAGAGCAAAGGAATGAGTGAGGCGGATCAGACGAATAACGAAGCTCTAATCAAAGCCCTGCTCTCTCTCTCTCTCTCTGGTCTAGAGTAATTGTTTATACACTGTAATTTCTCAGTGGTTTTCATTACTCTTGATGGGGCCACTCATGTTATGCAGTGATTTTAATATTTCAGGTGTTTCTTCATTGTTTACTAATATTATAATATAAATATAATATTAAAAATATAGCTGTGAGCAGCAATTAATAGTGTTCAAGTGCTTTAAGGCCTTTAAGCACATGCATAAAAAGGTATTATGTTTTATTTAGCAAGCCTGTAACCATGTAGATCAGAGATGGAAAAAGACGACCAATACAGGTCATTTCTAAGGAAAAGCATTTTAAAGCTTTTTAAGTGTTATAGTGGCCTGATGATGATCTCCATAAAAGTCTGTATGCTTCTTTAGAATCATATCTCGCATATGCTCACCTAATGTTTTCCTTCAGGAATGATAGGCCTTTGGATTTTCTAAATGACCAAATTTCAGCATTTTTTATTGTATTGACCTAGACTAAAGAGTCCAGAGAACTGTGCTGCAATGGTTTTTTTGAGGTTGAGTGAAAAACTAGTTTGTGAAAGTAGGTTTTTCAAATAATCTCCAATATTTAAAGGTGCAATGTGTAAAATGTAGGAGGATCTATTGACAGAAATGCAATGTAATATACATAACTATGTTTTCAGTGGTGTATAAAGACCTTACATAATGTTTTTATTACCTTAGAATAAGCCACGAGTGCCCTTACATGTCAAGTTGTCATTTTGTGCTGGCATGTTCGTAAGCCTAAACGGACAAACTGCAGAGCGTGTTTTGTCTCTATGTTCGTTGGTGTTTTTAGAGGCCTCTTGCATCAAGTAGTAGTAGTAGTCGTCTGGTTTATTAAAAGCAGAGACTGTTCTTTGTTAGAAATGAGAAGAAACCTCATTGCTTGCCTGGCTATCTGCTGTCTCAGACAACGACATCTTTGTCTTTGTGTCGGCCACCGTAGCTTCTCTAAAAGTGCTTTGAAAGGGAGGGGTGAGCACGGTGCTGAGGCGCTGGTTGCAGTTCGCAACCTCACCGCTAGCTGCGGCTAAAATGTACACACTGCACCTTTAACGAACGTTTCGATTGACAGCAGTGGTCCCAGAGGCAGAGTTGTTCAGAATGAGGAGTTCTGTCACATGGTATGAATATCTTATGATTATCATTTACGCATCTGAAAACATGGCGCCCTGCGGTGGCTGATTTCTTTCAGATTTCTCACAGGCCATGAGTCAAACAGGCCCAGTGAGTTTCGTTCTGATTGGCCTCTATTAACCTTGTCTGATAGCTGCTCAAACTTCATTGGCCGATGGCGGCCATGTTTTTCAAGATACGTGAAGGTCCTCATAGACCATGACGTCACTTTGGACAAAAACACTACATGCCAGTTTTCTAGTCAAATGGACTAGCGGTTGCATCGTTATAGCCATTTTTGTGTCTTTTTAATTTCATAGCGCCACCTAGTGGGCAGTCGCCACATGCTTTTTCATGTGACCACAGACTGACCCCATGCATAGGTGTATCAAATTTGATCATCTCATTCTGTTCAAGAGTTATATTTTAGTAAAAGTGGCCACGCCCACTTCAAGTGTTTTGGCATCCAGTCATGGACGTGAATAGAAATTTCGATTTTTTTTCTATGATTATTGACAATCAGACTCTTGAGAATCTTGCAGCTCTATTTTGGTTCCGATTGGATGAGAAACCTAAGGCTAGTTCGCAAAAAGTATGTTTTTCAAAATATCCAAAATTCCGTACTTTTGATAGCTGTAGCGCCACCATCAGGCCATTTGCGACGAGCAAATTTTGGTGATGTTGTAGATGGGATGGGCACTACCATCCTTCAAAGCTTCAAGACTCTACGACTTAAGGCAAAACCAAAAGTTTGGGGTAAGTAACTTTTTGTTGCGGTAAGTAAGATTATTCACCATCCACCAGGAAATGACATTGTTTTGTAGGAAAAATGGCAGCACAAACATCATATTAGTTAACGGAGCAAACATCTTATGGTCAAATGTTTTGTTTGAAAAGTATGTTAGTGCTATATTACATTACAATAAATGACATTTGATTTAATACAGTTATATTCATATATTTATTAGTGTGATTGAAGTTTTCGGGGTGCTGCAGCTCACTGGCGCTCCTGGTTTGATGAATATTACGCTGCCATGGTGACGGCCAACATAACATTAGCTACTGATGCTTCACAGTTAGAAACACTTCACAGCAGTGGTGTGAGTGTGTGTGAGAGAGACGTTGGAACAGAAGGAAATGAGGAATGAGACCACAGACCCCCTCAAACCAGGCAGTGGGGTGGTCTTTCTGGAATCTCTCTCTCTCTCTCTCTCTTACTAATAAAATCTAAAACCAGAGTAGAAGACAGAGGGAAACTCACACATACATTTACCTTTAATGTCTTTGCTGTAAAGTTGAAGTGTGTAATCTTTACATCACTTAAGGATCACACCTCCTGTCATTGGTCGGTCAAACAGATAGCCCCGCCCCCAAACTCACACCATTGGTTGAGTCACTGTTACTGTGATGAGCTGGTTGGATCCTGAAACAAACAGATCAATGAATGTTACGCTTTTAGGTGTATTTATAGTGGTCCCTGCATATTAAGCTGAAAATAATTTGAACATCTAAAAGATCCCACACTTAACCATTCATCTATATGAGATCCCAGGTAACAAGGAACATTCTCAGAACTTTAGCTAACATTGTGGCAAGGTTCTCTCAAAGTTATGATCAAACATTCTTCCAGTAATGTTAATAATATGTTCGTTCAGAGTGTTCTAATAATGTTCTCAAAACGCTGGCAAAAAACAAATCAAATCACTTTATTGTCAGAATGTTATTTGTACACCATTCATGGAACGTTTTACTTCTGAAATGTTTTAGTTGGGCAGTCATCTAACATTTTTGAAATGTTACTTGATTCAGAATGTTCAGAGAACATTCAAAAGTAACGTTCCCATAAATGTTGCAAAATGATAAAATGGAATGTTCCATTAACATTCACATAACTAAATAAAAAACATTTAAAAAACTGGACGTTTTGAATGTTCAGAGAACATAACTTTTCATAACTTAAAGAGTATGTTAGAAAAACTTTCTTAGAACATATTTTGTTAACTGGGATGCTAATGAATGTTCACATTCATTCTTAAAAATAAACATTCTATTTAGAACCAAAAAGCCTTTTACAGTCTGATGTCATAGAAGAACCTTTTAAGTTCCACATGGAACATTTTATCCTCTAGTTCTTTAGAAAATCATTTATGTACTGGTTAAATGGGTCATATATCTCACATATTTTATAATGTTTTTATTCTTTGAGGTTGTTTTTCAGGACCACTTTGATCTTTAGAAATACTTTTTTTTTTGCTGCTGTGCCTTTAAGAGCTCTATCTAAACTGCTTTACAGCAAGGCCTTTTGACCCTATTTGCTACAGAAATTATATTTTTAGTTCAGTATTACATGGTTATTTCAGGTTATTTCAATGCAAACTTGCACTCTTGAGTTTACGTGTGCTTCAGAGCTCTCAAACATCAGTTCTCACTAATACTGCTATACTGTGTGTTCAAGATTTCACACTTTCTTATTTAGTTTGGCCTTCACAAGCCGTTCAGCAGGCGAGAGGCAGATAAATTCAATCTGTGAACTGCACAGCGGTTCATGTATACACTGCGCAAGGTGAGAAAATAAGACAAAATCCTTTCGTGCTTTTCTGATGTGAGGTGTGATTTTATATGACCTGACTCAGGCAAACGTTTCAAAATGATTTTAGTGAACAATGACTAGAAAAGACATTTCGCAATAAATTCATGTCAAGCAACACATATGTCACTCTAAAGAGATGAAAATGAAAACTCACCCTCATGTCACTCCAAACTCATTTTCTTTCTTCTGTGGAACAAAAAAGATGTTCATGCTGCACTTTTCAGTACAATGACAGTCAATGAGGACAGATTTGGATTTGTCTGAAATCAGAATAAAATGATCATAAAAGTGCACATCATATATTAAAATGTTGCCTGGAACTATATTATTATAAGAATTTTTAAAAAAATATATGGTATTGTAGTTTTTGATAAACGCTGCCACAAATTTAAAACTGGGTTTAAAAGACAATTATTTTCTTTCATTGTCTTTTAAATACAATATTAAGGAATATTTCTTTTTATATAATATTAATAATAATATAAATAAAAATATGTAGCCTATATAACAAAATTATATAATATTAAAATATTAATATAATATTTAGAATTTTTAATATAATATTAGCAATATAATTGTTTTGACTACACTGACACCTTTAGTTGAACTGAATTGAGCTGAATAATGACACTACTGACTATTAATTACTATACTAAGTGTTGCTTTAAAAGTTTAATTGAATTCGTTTCATAATTGATTTATATTGCAACAGTGACACAGTTATTGAACTGAATTGAATCAACAGTGGCTGTCGAGCTGAAAAACAACATTATTGTCTTCAGTAGATCTGGGTTTAACTGAAATTGCTAAATTTTGCAACATTGACACTGTTATTTTCCTAAATTATTCTAAACAATCTGTGTTTGATACAGCGCTATATAATTAAATAAAAATGATTTGACAAATTGAGTCATTTTGGGCCACAATAATCAGAATACATTGTGCAAGATTCTACTGGCACAGGCTACTGAAAGCATTTAACAAATGCAAGGAATTTTAGGATCTCTCTCTCTCTCTCACACACACACACACACACACACACACACACACACACACACACACACACACTCACTGTAGGGGACTGAAAAGATTGTTCTGCCAGAGATGAGAGTGGAAGACTTTGCCCATGCCAGCAATGTCAGCCAGAATATCAGTGAGAGAAAGAGAGAGAGAGAGAGAGAGAGAGAGAGCATGATGGAAAGACTGTATAAACGAGAACAAGGATGTGCATGTCAAAAGAGGAGAGCAAGAGATTAGGTGGGTGGGTGTGTGTGTCAGCGCGCCATGATGAATGCGTCTTTGTCTGGCTCACGTGGCGGGGCAGATTCGCTCGACCCGGGTGACCCCTGACCCTCAGCGATGGGGAAGAGAACACTTGACTGCAGGATACAATGCAGATGAGCTGCGTTTAGCAGATGGAGAGAGAGAGAGAGAGAGAGAGAGATGAATTATCATACCAATTACATCTAACGTCATATCAGTGACGCCTGCTGTCAATCAAACACAGTCTAATGAGTGTCTGAATTGAGCCAAAACACATCAGTTAATTAACACAGTAATCATAATCATCTAATCAATAGCATGATCACAAGCATTGTGTACTGTACTCAGGCTGTCAGTGATCTATTTCATCATAATGACCTTTTCACTTGGAAACTTTATTTAAAGGTGCAGTAAGTGATTTCTGAGAAATACTGTTTAAAGCGGATCGGACTCCAAGCACCAAAACACACTTGTAGCCAATTATCAGTAAGGGGCGTATACATTCATGATGGGGGAGGTGCCTGTGTGGCATAGCATGTTTGTGACCCTTTTGGGTTGGGTGGGTCATGTTTGTTTTGATGATTTCAAATATCAATAGCGTTTCTCAGAAATCGCTTACTGCACCTTTAAAAAATGGTGTAAATTTGACTGGAAAAATCAATCCATTTTACTATGCTAATCCTTATTGACAGTAAAATCACCAAACTCACTTTTGCTAAAATACTAATGTTTAATAAATGATTATATTTCTGAGTGTTTGGCATGGTAATGGATATGACATTGTTGATATGTTTGGTCTTGGCGTAATAGATACGCTATGCTGCTGCTGCTGCTGGTTATTGCTGCTGCTGTTGGTTATTGTTGCTGGTGCTGTTATTGCTGCTGCTGGTGCTGTTTTTGCTGCTTCTGCCGTTATTGCTGCTGCTGTTGGTTATTGCTGCTGCTGGTGCTGTTATTTCTGCTGCTGCTGTTATTGCTGCTGCTGCTGCTGCTGCTGTTATTGCTGCTGCTGCTGCTGTTATTGCTGCTGCTGCTGCTGTTATTGCTGCTGCTGATGCTGTTATTGCTGCTTCTGCCGTTATTGCTGCTGCTGTTGGTTATTGCTGCTGCTGGTGCTGTTATTTCTGCTGCTGCTGTTATTGCTGCTGCTGCTGCTGCTGCTGCTGCTGCTGCTGTTATTGCTGCTGCTGATGCTGTTATTGCTGCTTCTGCCGTTATTGCTTCTGCTGTTGGTTATTGTTGCTGCTGGTGCTGTTATTTCTGCTGCTGCGGTTATTGCTGCTGCTGGTGCTGCTGCTGTTATTGCTGCTGCTGCTGCTGTTATTGCTGCTTCTGATGCTGTTTTTGCTGCTTCTGCCGTTATTGCTGCTGCTGTTGGTTATTGCTGCTGCTGGTGCTGTTATTTCTGCTGCTGCTGTTATTGCTGCTGCTGCTGCTGCTGCTGTTATTGCTGCTGCTGCTGCTGTTATTGCTGCTGCTGATGCTGTTATTGCTGCTTCTGCCGTTATTGCTTCTGCTGTTGGTTATTGTTGCTGCTGGTGCTGTTATTTCTGCTGCTGCGGTTATTGCTGCTGCTGGTGCTGTTATTGCTGCTTGTGCTGTTATTGCTGCTTCTGCCGTTATTGCCGCTGCTGTTGGTTATTGTTGCTGTTATTGCTGCTGCTGTTGGTTATTGTTGCTGCTGGTGCTGTTATTTCTTCTGCTACCGTTATTGCTGCTGCTGGTGCTGTTATTGCCGCTGCTGTTGGTTATTGTTGCTGTTATTACTGCTGCTGTTGGTTATTGTTGCTGCTGGTGCTGTTATTGCTGCTTCTGCCGTTATTGCTGCTGCTGCCGTTATTGCTGTTGCTGGTGCTGTTATTGCTGCTGCTGCTGCTGTTATTGCTGTTGTTGCTGATGCTATTATTGCTGCTGCTGCTTCTGCTGTTATTGCTGCTTCTGCCAATATTGCTGCTGCTGCCGCCGTTATTTCTGGTGTTGTTATTGCTGCTGTTGCTGGTGCTATTATTGCTGCTGCTGGTGCTGTTATTGCTGCTGCTGTTGGTTATTGTTGCTGCTGCTGCCGTCATTGCTGCTGATGGTGCTGTTATTGCTGCTGGTGCTATTATTGCTGCTGCTGGTGCTGTTATTGCTGCTGTTGCTGGTGCTATTATTGCTGCTGCTGCTGTTATTGCTGCTGCTGCTGTTATTGCTGCTGTTGCTGGTGCTATTATTTCTGCTGCTGCTGGTGCTGTTATTGCTGCTGCTGTTATTGCTGCTGCTGCTGCTGTTATTGCTACTGCTGGTGCTGTTATTGCTGCTACTGCTGCTGTTGTTGTTATTGCAACAAGCTCATTGGCTACTGATACAGCAGGAACCAATCAGCTGTGCCTTACATAGAATGATGTGAGTTAAGGACTTATCCTGCACCATCCAGAGTTTCATGACAGAGCTTTGTATTTATTAGTCACAAATATTGATCATTTCATTATTTGAATTGTTTAATTATTTGAATTATTATAATACTTGTTTAAAATGATTTTAAATATTTAAAATGATTATTTTTAGCACAGAATGTTGTGATTAACCAATCAGTATTCCAGACAGGAGTCTGTCTAACCACCACCAAATGACAATTTACACATTCACACCATCAGACACAAAAGTACAGAAATAGAGGAGGTTTATATGACCAGAACTGATCCTGAAGAAATACAACAATGTATGGCAGCTGAAAAGAGAGAGAGAGAGAGAGAGAGAGAGAGAGAGAGAGAGAGAGTGAGTGATGATAATAGTGACCACACAAAGGAATGCTGTGGGTAAGTGGACGGAGAAATGAAATATCTGCTCATGTAAACGGTCGTTTTCTACGTCTGTCTGTCTGTTCAAGCAGTGACGGCGTCAGTCCTGAGCCTGTTTGTGTCTCACATTCTCAATAGTGTATTGTGGCAGACGCTTGTCCTTGGTGCCCGGGCTCCAGTGCTGGTGGGTGGGAGAGACAGAGAGGAGGTTCTGGCTCCAGTCAGCCTTCATTCACAATTAAACACACACACACACACACACACACTGAACAATCTGCTGTGAGCCAGGAGCATACTCCACAAAATATGCAGACAGATCCAAATGCCGCTTATCCAATCAGATTTCAGAGCAGGAAATGTTTGTTTTATGAAGAATGTTTTGGAACACAGACTGTATCCCACAATGCAATGCGATCAAATCAGCCTCTCATTTCCATGTGATGCAAGAGCTAGAAGTATTTCTGATTAAAGTTCAGACATTTTAAACATACTTTTATAACAAATTATGCAAAAAAATTAAACATTTCATAGAGATTTAATTAAGCAAGTGGCTTCAATTTTTAATCTCAGATTTAAATAATTGAAGTATGTTATTTATTAAATTAATATAAAATAAAATGACAATAAAATAAAAATATTTGAAGCATTTTTATTTTATTCTATAATAATAATTTAAACAGTAATAATTATTGTGATTATTATTATAACAAAATAATTATAAAATAAAGTTGTTTTATTGATTTATGTTTAATTCAGAAAGTGGCTTCAATTTATAATGAGATTTAACAAGTAAACAATTATAATAAATAAAATAATAAATTAAAAATAATAATAAAATAATAATACTTCTATATTTAAAATGTGTTTTATATCAAATCAATAAAAAAAACAAAAAAAAAAAACAGAAAAATGTCAGCACACCAAAGCTCCAAAAATAAGTTTATATTTCTTTGAGCATATTTTTGCCCGTGATGTGCGTGCTTTTGTCTTAATTTTGCTGATATGAAATAAATAATAATTTATTTTAATATAAACTAAAAAAATAAAAATATTAAATATTTGAATATTTAAATCCGAGAAAATAACTCGAAGCCACTTGCTGATTTGAACATGCATCATGATGAGGTCATATGGCAACATTACAGTGAAATACTGCTTGAAATTTTTGCATGCTGATATCTTTTCACATAGTAAAAATATGTAAGAGAAAAAATAGTCAGTTTACAGTATATATTGTGATGTACTGTTCCTGTAAATAGGTGATGAGCTGCATTTTGAAAGGATAAAAAAAAACTTCGAGACAGTTTAAGTTAAAGTGATGTTGAAGGCTGATGCTGTTTCCTCATCTCAGTATGTCAGACAGAACACACACACACACACACACACACACACACACACACACACACACACACACACACACTGAGTGGGAAATGTGAACAGCGGCATGCTGACAGCGCTCACCGCCACTGTTTCCAGGAGACAGGAAGCTGTTATTCACAGCATGTCAATTCATGCGGTCGCGCTCCTGCCCGCATCACATTCACACAGCATGAGTGTGTGTGTGTATAAAGGAGCCAGACAGAAATGATTATTCTGGATTTTTTCCCACTCATTATCATATCATCTATAATTGAGAGTTTAAATAAAAAAGTTAAGATAAGGAGAAACTATTAATTCTGCCATCGTTTACTCATGCTCACTGTCTTTCAGCAGGATGTTCACAGCTCACAATGAAAGCATATAGTGACCGTAGCCTGCCAAACTCCAAGAAAGAACAAAACAACATCATAAACTTCAGGAACATGATGAAATGTATTAGTTATTTGTTGAAAATCTCAAAGGAGTAGCAGTAAAACAGCAGTACTTAACTAAATATTTCTCTACACATAAAAATAACACATTAAAAAAAAGAATAATACATTAATAAATGAACAAAATTTAAAAATGTTTTTTTTTTTTTTTGTTACTAGGTTAATAGAAAAGAACCATCCAAACAAATGGATTCACTAAAACATGACAGAATTTTCATTTTGTGCGTGTGTGTTTGTGTGTGTGTGTGTGTGTGTGTGTGTGTGTGTGTGTGTGTGTGAACTGTCCCTTTAACACCAGAATTGCAGTGGTCAGTTTCTCTTTTTATACCACAGAACAGAAGGCCAGTGTCCATCTCATTCTCAAAGTTATTGTTAACTATACTAAAATAACTATAACTAAAATAAGTTTACTAACATTACTGAAACTAAAACTGAAATAAATATAAATTAAAGCTAAATAGAAATACACAACATAACTACTAATGCCGCGCACACATGATTATGAATGTAAATTGATACTTATGACTGATCGCGTTCAAACGCGTCCAGTCAGAGCCAGTTGTGTTCAGTCTGCGATTACAGTCGGTGTTCAAATTCCATGTGTAAGTATTTAAATCGGCTTCAGTCGCAAGAAACAATTGGTATATGTGTTCAGTTCAGTCTTAGAATGTTTCAGCTAATCGTTAGGTGTGTCCCCGGCTTAACTCTAAACCTCATTCAAAAATTCTAAATATTCAAAAATTCTATTTTTTTACAGGAAGTGACATAGACGTTCGCATCACATTGGTTCCCTCGACAAAAAAACAATAGGATTTTTCCAGACTTTTGAATTATCACAAAAAATAAGCTATGTGATCAACAAAAGTTTATGATATTTGCACGTTTTGTCCATCAAGATAATTTTCACAAATGACAATGACCAACTTGGATTTTGAAGCCTTGATGCAATCGGCAGAAATAAAAAGCTAACCTGCAAATTAACTACATTACAGTCCATGACTTCAGCGTCACACCACAAAGCTTTCGATAACTCTTTCAGTCTTTATTTAACACAAAAAACCCCTGAAAGTCTGAGTTAGAATAGTTTGCAAGAGCATGATTATAAACACAACAAGGCTGTGAAAGTGAACTAGTGAGTAGATGATTTTGTGATGACATTTAACCCTCTGGAGTCTGAGGCTGATTTGGGGCTTGGAGAAGTTTTGACATGCCCTGACATTTGTGCTTTTTTCAGTTGTTCATAAACATATAAATGACAAAAGTGTCATTACACTGTATTCAGCACAAACTAGGCTACAATAATATGTGAGGAACATGTATGTACATGTTTGTATTTTTGAAGGAATAATGTTTATGCGTGGTTATTGAAAAAACAAAAACTTAAGTCACTGAAATAAGGCCAAAAAAAGTATATTAAATCTGTGTTCACAAGACTTTTGGGTATTGGAGGTTGTAGACTAGAGTTTTTGCTTCAGAATTATGTAAAAATTATGCTGCCTACTCCTTCATATAAAACAATATATTGATTTAGTTTTTGTAAGACAGTTTATGTCAAGACACACAGTATGCGTGGAGGCGTGAATCTGCATGAATAATGGGCCATTTACACCTGAGAAGACAAAAGAATCACATAATAATGACCTGAAATGACTTGCATATTAATGAGGCTTTTCAGTCAGGTAGGCTGTGAAAAAAAACCCTCTGTAATAATGTCTCAGCTCATCATAAACAGCTATACTGTGAAATATTATTACAATTTAAAATAATGGTATTCTATTATATTCTTTAAAATATAATGTATTTCTGTGGTGCAAAGTGTCTGAACAATTATGTTACCTCTATGGCATTTCATATAGGCTTTTAGCTTAAAAGCATGCACATTTGGAGAAATATTGATGGATTCTTATATATTTATGTCAATTTTCTATACTGAGAAGTAATATTTATTGTCATCACTATGAGTGCTGGATACTGTTTTTTCAATTCATACTTGCAGCCGGAGGGCGCTCTCTGTACACCTTTAGGCCACAAATTCATATAAAGAAGAAAAGGAACTAGGAACTAATGGCATGTCTTCTAGAGATCGCTAACCATTGCTTTAACATCCAAATAAACACTTTTCAAGACAATAAATACACGATTGAGACGATGAATGCATGTATTGCCTCTGAATTTGCGTCTGAATAGCGCTGGCTCCGTGGGCGTGGCCGCATTAGCGGATAATGAGCTGAATCACAGACTTCTGACATGGCTCTCTTTTCATACAGATTACATAAACACAGAATGTTTGTTTTCGATTTGACTTGCATGATTTAAAACCTGACATTTCAACGTTTCTTTAGACGTAAGTGTAATTTTTTTTGTCATTAGTATTCATAAGTTACAGTTCATTTTCTGAGAACTATCAGATTGGACTTCGTTCAGAGGGAGAGGAGAGATCACGCATCATGTTAGTTTTCTTTATTTTACAAAAAGCACAACATTGTGTTTTTACTCTGAGTGTACACAAATAAAAGAAGATATTCTATAGTTTCAATTGATATATTACTTATGTCTCTATGACAAGAAATGACGGAGTATTTTAAGTCTGTTTTGCTGCAATGTGAAAAAAATCCTGCAAAACGCGCCAGCGCGTTTTCAGACCTCAGAGAGTTAACTGGCTTTTTCTGGCTTTCCATGTTTTACAGTTATACGGTAGGGGGCGCTATTATGCATTTTCTGAAAGAGTATTGGATTAAAACACAGGCGAAAAAAGAGCAGAAACAATTGATAAAAGCATTGCTTATGAAGAAAAAGTAAATGTTGATGAAAAAAGAATGAAGCTAGAACAAAACGGTCTTCTGTTTAAAAGCAGAGGCTCTATTCTTTCTTTTAATATATTGCACGTTCATATATTAATACAACAAAATATTCTATGGGCCATGAAAGTTTAAAAAATGCTAGCATGCTAGCAAGAGTTAATGTCCCCCACAACCTCGGTATTTCCATTTTAGCCACTCATAAGCAACCATCTTTTTCAAGACACGTAAAAGCTTTAAATAATCACGAGTGGCGTATTACTGGTGTGTTTTATGTCGTAGAATAAAACGTGAAAATATATTGATATATCACCACAGACCTCATTTTTTAGGCTTTTAACCAAAATCCCATTCAAAAAACCCACTGACTTCGGGACGATGGAACCAGAAGAGCCTAATTGCAAACTCGCTTGCGGGTTTCGGCCTACAAAAATACGTCATCCCTGCAGCTCTTTTGGAATCTTCACAGTCTCTCTCTGCGGGTGTCTCTTTTTGTCTCCTGACGAATGTGCGAGACAGACACGAACATATTTTAACAGTCTGTTAGTGAGCAACATCAGAGGTGTGAAAACCTCGGATGAAGCAATGTCTGATTCTGCAGTAAAAAAAAAGAAAGAAGAAAAACTGTGAGTTATCAGCGGCACCATCCGAGTTAGATGTGTCCAGAAGTGGAAAGAGTACCTAAAAACCATACTTGAGTAAAAGTACAGATAGCTTACAGCGAAAATTACTCCATTACAAGTCACCAATTATAATATGACTTGAGTAAGTCTTAGAGTATCTGATTTTAACAGTACTTAAGTATTTTACTCATGCTGAATGTAGGCTCAGCGATGCACTAGTCCTCGACACCTAAGAGACATGCCAGAAACAATTGATTTGTAAGATCAAAATAAAACTGAAACCTTCAATGCCCTTAGATGGCAATATCACTTCTTTATAGCAGAAATAAACTGCTGCAGAAAAAGTTAGGTGCCATGCAAAATGTAATGTGTAATTGCATTACTCATCACAAATGTATTGGAGTAAAAAGTAAATTTACTTGTTCAAAAATGTAGTCAAGTAGAGAGTAAAAGTTGCTAATATCTCAGTACAACTACAAAGTAGCCAAAAAGATGCTAAAGTACAGTAACTAATTACATTTATTCATACATTTACACCAATGGATGTGTCCCGATCACCATCGCTGTGTCTGAAATCGAATACTTCCCTACTATGTAGAACGCGAAAAACAGAGTAGTATGTCAGAACACATAGTGTATTCGAAAAACAGCATGCGAAAAGTCCCCGGATGGCCCACTACTTTTGTCGAGATTCTGAAGTGTGCATTTGATAGACGCATTACTATCCCATGAGAATTTATGAATGGCAGTGAAGTGAAGCAACTGACGATTGTAGGTCACATGACAGTAACAACATGGTGGATGTAGTACGTCTGAATTTCATTCATACTACACAAACTTCAAATTCAAATGTAGCATCTATTCATACAGTGGGTCAGAAAAACAAACTTAATTAAAAGGGAAAACAGGATTGTTTTAAGGTCCAGCTGGTAAAATCGTGCATCTGATCACTTGAGGTAACAGCTCACATCTGCTCAAATCCTGCAGGACGACGCACACACTGAACGTTAGAGATTAATCAATAAGACGAAATATGAGCAACAGTAATATTTGTTCTCAACTTAGCAAACATCTCTAATTAATGTCACCTTGTAGCAGATCTCCGCTTAAGATTTGTAAGCTAATAATGTCACTTATTTTGCTCAAAATCCTGATAAAATCCCCCATCAAAGGCTGAAAACTCGGACAGAAACCACAGTGACGGCGGAGGCAAATAATCCTGCCGTTCACACAAACACACACCTGTGTGTGTAATAACTGACAGCCGGCCAAATCAAACCTGCTCTCGAACAAGGGGGTTCGTTGTAGAACTGATCATGTGACTGCGGTGTTGGGTTCAAACTTTCATGTGGAACTGCTTTAAACATGCACACACACACACATGCAAACACACACGTTCACTCATCGAGACATATGCCACCTCGCAAATCAATGACCTTTATGTATGTGTGTGTAGCTGGAGATGTTTTGAGAACCTCCTGACCGGCATGAAAACTTGCGAGCTCGGCCGAAGGGACGCGGCTGCCAGCGAGCGTGTGCAAATGAGAGCTCGGGTCAGCCAACAGAGAACTTAAAGAAATATACTGGATTACTTTCAACTTCATTTTTTATGCACTGCATCTGTGGCATACTGTCAATGACCAAAAATCATATTTCTCATACATTTTTGCATTTATGCATGTGGCACATGCATTTATTCAAAGTGACTTGCATTGCAGATAGATAGATAGATAGATAGATAGATAGATAGATAGATAGATAGATAGATAGAAACAGACAGACAGATCCATAACCTTGGCATTGCCAGTGCCATGCTCTACTGTTTGAGACAAGAATTTTAAATGTTCATTCATCCACATTGTAATTAAACTTACAACAACAACAAAACGTACCTCAAGTTGAAGTGAGAGAGCTGTGCCTCAGAGCTGTGTTTCCAGAAGAGAACGACACGCTGCTTCTGTCACTGTAGAGCAAAGCAGGGGTCAAACTGTCAGCCTGTCACCATAGTTCATGTTTCCTAGCAACAGGGGCACACTCCCAGGATAGTTTCCGCGGTGATGGTTGCTAGACAGGAGCAGGAGCTTAGCAACAAAGACATCAGGTGCTACTGCCTGCTGCTCATGAGCTGACACCTAAACCACACGCAGACACACACTGTGGAGTAAGAGTGTGTGTAACAAACACAAAACTGAAGAGACAAACACATTCTCTTGCAGAGAAAAACAGACAGAGATAGATAGGAAGATGGATGGACGGACGGACGGACGGACGGATGATATATAGATAGATAGATAGATAGATAGACAGACATACATGATGGATAGACAGACATGATGGATGGATGGATGATAGACATGATAGATAGATAGATAGATAGATAGATAGATAGATAGATAGATAGATAGATAGATAGATAGACATGATGGATGGATGGATGGACAATGATAGATTAGATAGATAGATAGATAGATAGATATGATGGATAGACATGATAGATAGATAGATAGATAGATAGATAGATAGATAGATAGATGATAGACAATGATAGATAGATAGATGGATAGATCGATAGATATGATGGATAGATAGATAGATAGATAGATAGATAGATAGATAGATAGATAGATAGATAGATAGACGATGGATGGATGGATGGGTTGATGATAGACAATGATAGATAGATAGATGGATAGATAGATCGATAGATATGATGGATAGACATGATAAATAGATAGATAGATAGATAGATAGATAGATAGATGATAGACATGATGAGATAGATAGATAGATGATAGACATGATAGATAGATAGATAGATAGATAGATAGATAGACATGATGGATGGATGGATGGGTTGATGATAGACAATGATAGATAGATAGATAGATAGATAGATAGATAGATGATAGACATGATGGTTAGATAGATAGATAGATAGATAGATAGATAGATAGATGATAGATAGATAGATAGATAGATAGATAGATAGATAGATAGATAGATAGATAGATAGATAGATGACGGACGGACAGATAGACATGATGGATGGATGGATAGATGATAAACAATGATAGATAGAAAGATAGATAGATAGATAGATAGATAGATGATAGACATGATTGTTAGATAGATAGATAGATAGATAGATGATAGACATGATTGATAGATAGATAGATAGATAGATAGATAGATAGATAGATAGATGATAGACATGATTGTTAGATAGATAGATAGATAGATAGATAGATAGATAGATAGATAGATAGATAGATAGATAGATAGAAACAGACAGACAGATCCATAACCTTGGCATTGCCAGTGCCATGCTCTACTGTTTGAGACAAGAATTTTAAATGTTCATTCATCCACATTGTAATTAAACTTACAACAACAACAAAACGTACCTCAAGTTGAAGTGAGAGAGCTGTGCCTCAGAGCTGTGTTTCCAGAAGAGAACGACACGCTGCTTCTGTCACTGTAGAGCAAAGCAGGGGTCAAACTGTCAGCCTGTCACCATAGTTCATGTTTCCTAGCAACAGGGGCACACTCCCAGGATAGTTTCCGCGGTGATGGTTGCTAGACAGGAGCAGGAGCTTAGCAACAAAGACATCAGGTGCTACTGCCTGCTGCTCATGAGCTGACACCTAAACCACACGCAGACACACACTGTGGAGTAAGAGTGTGTGTAACAAACACAAAACTGAAGAGACAAACACATTCTCTTGCAGAGAAAAACAGACAGAGATAGATAGGAAGATGGATGGACGGACGGACGGATGATATATAGATAGATAGATAGATAGATAGATAGATAGATAGATAGATAGATAGATAGATAGATAGATAGATAGATAGATAGACAGACATACATGATGGATAGACAGACATGATGGATGGATGGATGATAGACATGATAGATAGACAGATAGATAGATAGATAGATAGATAGATAGATAGATAGATAGATAGACAGACATGATGGATGGATGGATGGATGGACAATGATAGATTAGATAGATAGATAGATAGATAGATAGATAGATAGATAGATAGATAGATAGATAGATAGATAGATAGATAGATATGATGGATAGACATGATAGATAGATAGATAGATAGATGATAGACAATGATAGATAGATAGATGGATAGATCGATAGATATGATGGATAGATAGATAGATAAATAGATAGGTGATAGACATGATGAGATAGATAGATGATAGACATGATAGATAGATAGATAGACGATGGATGGGTTGATGATAGACAATGATAGATAGATAGATGGATAGATAGATCGATAGATATGATGGATAGACATGATAAATAGATAGATAGATAGATAGATGATAGACATGATGAGATAGATAGATAGATGATAGACATGATAGATAGATAGATAGATAGATAGATAGATAGATAGATAGATAGATAGATAGATAGATAGATAGATAGATAGATAGATAGATAGACATGATGGATGGATGGATGGGTTGATGATAGACAATGATAGATAGATAGATAGATAGATAGATAGATAGATAGATAGATGATAGACATGATAGATAGATAGATAGATAGATAGATAGATAGATAGATGATAGACATGATGGTTAGATAGATAGATAGATAGATAGATAGATGATAGACATGATGTTAGATAGATAGATAGATAGATGATAGATATGATAGATAGATAGATAGATAGATAGATAGATAGATAGATAGATAGATAGATGACGGACGGACAGATAGACATGATGGATGGATGATAGACATGATGGTTAGATAGATAGATAGACAGATAGATAGACATGATGGATGGATGGATGGATAGATGATAAACAATGATAGATAGATAGATAGATAGATAGATAGATAGATAGATAGATGATAGACATGATTGTTAGATAGATAGATAGATAGATAGATAGATAGATAGATAGATAGATAGATAGATAGATAGATCAGAAGACTTGCAGTAAAGCACACATGTCATACAGAAGACTTTTGTGGTGTTTTTAGTTCTTTTTGAAGCTTTTACAGATCACTACACGCTTTCATTGAATGGAAAATGAACATCTTTTGTATTCTATGAAAAACAGAAAGTCAGATTTGGAAGAACATGAGGGAGAGTAAATGATGTTTTGGGTGAACTACAAACATTTTTCTCTCTGTCTCTCTATCCGCTCAGATTAACCCATATAGCAAACGCTCTTATGCGAGTCTTCCCTCTGCAGGCTGAAGAAAAACCCCTCTTTGAGTTCCTCCCTGGTGAAAATCGCTCCACCGCCTCCTCTGCGCTCCGAGCGGCCGGGCTGTTGCTGTTGGCAGGCAGGCCAGGGAGGATTTGGAAGCGGATCAGGCTTGGCTGGAAATGAAGAGAGGTTTGGGTTTTCAACAAGAAGCCATAGCGGAGACGAGGGGCGGGGGGGCTCAAAAGACAAGATGAAAGTGGGAAAAATGGAGCAGAAGAGAGAGAGGGATTGAACAAGGGCGAGAGAGAGAATTCCAGGCTCCAACAGCAATACGTTATGTGGCAGAAAAACAGAACCATTAAACAGTTCATTCAGGAAGTGAACAGGTCATGACATCATTTCCTCGCTGGCAGGGGCAGGATGTGGGCCGATGGTTGTACAGTTCCTCCAGAGAGAGAGAGGGAGAGAAAGAAAGAAATATAAATGACAAACAGAACAGATTTGAGTTGCATATTTGAACACTGAGTATTAAAGCGGAGTTTGTGCTCCAGAGATTCTCAGATCGTGTGTGTTGTGTGAGGTGTGCTGATCATCAGATGCACGTTCTTAGACTGCCGGACCAGAAAACAGGTGAAAAAATCCCACAGATGCACACTGAAGGATTCAAGCCTTATCTACAGATTTGAGCCTCTATTCACACCAGAGCGGAAGAAAACACCTAGAAACCACACAGTGATGCATTCAAAACATTTGAGCAATTGCAACACAATAAAAACATTCAGAACACCTTTGCATCTGTATTGCAACACCCTTCGGGCATCATCACTCACAAATGCTAGCACTGTGGTGGCTTCATTTTAAACAGCTTGAGATTAAATATGACACTTGCGGAGAAAAATCTAACAACATAAGAAAAGGTTCCGTCAGGTGCTTCACACTCTTAAAAATAAAGGTTCTTTTTGATTCTATGAACATCCATGGAATCTTTCCGTCGCACAAAAGATTCTTTATAGTGGGAAAAGGTTATTTAAACTATTAAAAAGTTCTTCACACTAAGAAAAAAAAAGTGGTTCTTCTATGGCATCGCTGTTAAAGCCCCCTTTCAGAAGACTTATTTTAAGAGTGCATATAGAACCTTTTAGGTGTTCCTATCATAGGACCTTTTTATGAATTTAGTTTTAATTAGTTCATTTTGGTTTAATTTTAATTATATTTTATGAATTAAACAGCTCAAAAACATACTTTATCACTAGATAAGATCTGAAATAAGCTCTTAAAAATGAAAGTATTATGCAATCACATTTGGACGTTTCTCCTTATACCTTTTTGGCATCAAGTGTTCTTTAAATTTGAGTTAAGAATCCTATAGGGTTCTATAAAGAACCCCATTAAAGAGTGTAAAGGCCCGTTCACACCAAGGACGATAACCGTAATGATAAAGATACAGTTCTAAAAATCGTTCACACCACAGCTATAACGATAACAGCACAGAGAAACGATATCATTGGAATCAATGGACTTCAATGAATCCATCCTGCTTTAAAGAGCTCGAGCATTTAAAGAGGCAGATGACAAAACTAGAACAGAACAATGTGGACACTAATAGAGTTGCAGAACAAAAACATGCAAAAGTGTGAAAATGACCGATGGTTTCTCTAGATCAGACCCTTATTCCTCGTCTGGGATCATGTAGAGCTCTTTGAAGCTGCAATGAAACTGACATTTGGACCTTTGGTAACTGATGAAGTCCACTATATGGAGAAAAATCCTGGAATTTCTTTTCGACTGAAGAAAGAAAGACATAAACATCTTGGATGACATGAGGATGAGTAAATTATCAGGAAATTTGAATTCTGAAATGAACTAATCCTTTAAGAGATGTGATGAAATGACACTTGTTTGAAGGGAGTCCAAATTGGAGTTGAACTGTCCCTTTAAGAACCTGGAGTCATGCACTGCCAGGCATCTCCACATGCAAACAATGGAGTTTGACTGTCACTCACACACACACTTTCTCTCTGCAGGTAGCTGATGTCTGGCGTCCTGCACAGCTGTCAGATTGCTGCGTTTGAATCCATGTGGCAGCTGCAGCAAGCGCCCAGCTGTGTGTGCGTGTGCGTGTGTGTGTGTGTGTGAGTAGAGCCAAATGCTCCTTTGTCATCTCTAAACAATAGAAACAATCGGGCAGCACACTCACCCCGGACATGGCAATTAATCACACAAACAGAGCAGGGGGTGTTATGGAGATGATGATGTAGAAGAGGGGGTGCAGAAGAAAACAAAATGGCTGCTGAGCATTTTCCAGTCAGGATATGCTTCTGATAACTTCTATTTTTATATTTTTGACTTTAATTTTAGTCATTTTTATTAGTAATTTCATGAAGTAATGTTCACAGTCACGTCTAGAGGTGTTGACATGCATGCGCAGGAGGGGCACGCTGCCTCCCTATCCATACTAAATGATATGCGATGCAAATAGTGTGCAAGAAGAGTCTGGATAGTGTACTATTCCTAGCTGATTATTAAAGTGTGCATTCATGTTTTTAGATGTTATATTACCCACAATTCTTGGCAATACAGATAATTTGAAGTTGCGTCCTAAATGACACACTATGCACTGTGTACTGAACTGTGTAGTGTATGAAATTTATAAGGTTATTTTATCATTCAACATTGCCCCTCTCCCTCCTCTGTGTAATTAAATCTGCAACAGTTAAAGTTTCCAACATTCCACACAGTGGCTGCGTCTGAAATCGCATACTCTCATGTAGGTACCTATTTTGAATAATTACTTCATGACCGCTAAATGTACATTCTATATAGTATGAATGCAATCTGGGGGTACTACATTCGCCATGTTGTCATTATCATGTGACCAATAAAGCATCAGTTTCATTGCCATTCACAAATCTTCTCCCGTGGCCTCATGGGAATAGTAAAGTGTCCATCGTATGCACACTTCAGAATCTCGCCGGTAGTCATCCAGGGAATTTTTGCCTACTCTTTTAAGGATATTTTTTAAGGTTGCATCCCAAATGACCCACTATACACTATGCACTTATACCTATGCACTATGTACTCATCCGTGTAGTGTGTGAATTTTATAATGTTACTTTGTCATTTAACATAGGAGTCTGATGCCCCTCCCCCTCCACTACGTAACTAAAGCTGCGACAGTTAAATGCATGAAGTGTCCAACATTCCACACTTTTTTCCGTTAATTTAGTGCATCATCCGGGTATTTAAAGTGTAGTTTTTCTTTTTGGAATTTTCTTTTTGGAATCACTATTTATACTTAAAAACATCATAGAATAGTGCATAAGTTACGGAAGAGGATTAGGGCCAAGCAATAATAAAAAAATAAAACCATCTCGAGATTAAAGTTCGAGAAAAAAGTTGAAATAAAATGTTTAATTTAACGAATTTGTTCTCGTAATTTAACAACTTTTTTCTCATAATTTAATGAGTTTATTCTCAACATTTTATTTCGACTTTTTTCTCTAAATGTAACGACATTTTTCTCATAATTTAACGAATTTGTTCTTGTAATTTAACAACTTTTTTCTCGTAATTTAATGACTTTATTCTCAACATTTTATCTTGACTTTTTTCTCAAAATTTAACGACATTTTTCTTACAATTTAACGAATTTGTTCTCGTAATTTAACAACTTTTTTCTCGTAATTTAATGACATTATTCTCAACATTTTATCTTGACTTTTTTCTCAAAATTTAACGACATTTTTCTTAAAATTTAACGAATTTGTTCTCGTAATTTAACGACTTTTTTCTCATAATTTAATGAGTTTATTCTCAACATTTTATTTAGACTTTTTTCTCTAAATGTAACGACATTTTTCTCATAATTTAACGAATTTGTTCTCGTAATTTAACGACTTTTTTCTCGTAATTTAATGACTTAATTCTCAACATTTTATCTTGACTTTTTTCCTCAAAATTTAACGAAATTTTTCTTACAATTTAACGAATTTGTTCTCGTAATTTAACAACTTTTTTCTCGTAATTTAATGACATTATTCTCAACATTTTATCTTGACTTTTTTCTCAAAATTTAACGACATTTTTCTTATAATTTAACGAATTTGTTCTTGTAATTTAACAACTTTTTTCTCGTAATTTAATGACTTTATTCTCAACATTTTATCTCAACCTTTTTCTCGAAATTTAACGAGTTTTTTCTCGTAATTTAACGAGTTTATTCTCAACATTTTATTCAGACTTTTTTCTCAAAATTTAACGAGTTTAATCTCGAGATGGTTTTATTTTTTTTATTATTGCTTGGCCCTAATCCTCTTCCGTAATAAGTACACGAATTAGGACGCACCAACTGTTTTCGCCTACTATATAGTAGGGAAGTATGCGATTTTGAATGAAGCCTTTTTTTCAGTTAATTAAGCGTATCATCCGGGTATTTAAAGTGCAATTCTTCTTTTTGTAATTTTCATTGTGAACACACTACATACTAAACATACTACAAAACAGCATAGAATAGTGCACACGTAAGTGAACTAGGATGCATCTTTGGTGCCAAGGCATCTTAAGGCCGCAACATTCTCAAAACATTACAAGTGCAACATAAAAAGAACATTCTTGTAAATGTGTATTCTTTTTATACTTTTTATAATATTTGCAATAATTAAAGGGGTGGTTGATTATGATTTGACTTTTTTAACTTTAGTTAGTGTATAATGTTGCTGTTTGATCATAAACAACATCTGCAAAGTAAATCACTTTTTAAGGATTACAACAAAGGCTGGTAGAGACTACAAGGAGCTTCTTCCTGGCTTAGTGACATCACAAACCCTAAAATTTACATAAACCCCGCCCCTGAGAACACGCAACAAAGGGGGTGAGGCTGCTTTAGAGAAGAGGAAGAGTTGTTGACTTATAGGCAGAATAAGTCCTGCCTTCTAAATAAAAAAGCCAATCACCAGTTGGTGAAGTCATTGAAGCTCCGGTTGCAATAGAAACGGTCAGTGCTCTAATTCAAAATATGAATAAATACAAATATACAGTAGTACTGAATTAAATGGATAAATCAAATGGGCCGCACACATAATTTTGCATAATGACTTTAAAAAAAAAAGAAGGACAAACACTCTATTTTACACCCCTTCTCAGTTTATTTTCAGTTGCATAAAAAGAAAACAATCGATGACATCTTTGAGTGAGCCCAGATCTACAGTTTGGTCAGCTGACAAGGTTGCCACATCTGCTTTGCATGTCAATAAGATGCAAATGAAGATGATCTGCATTCAATAGTCTGGTGGGTCGCAACACTGAAGAAGTCAAAGGTCACATGATGCCTGCTGCTTGAATGGGGCGGAGCCTAACGCAAACCCTGACAATGCACGACTGCTGAGAGGTGCAACTAGGAGCAAATCAAAAGAAACTCTAAATACAAAAAAAACAACAAATGAAATCATGTTTGAAAGACAAACACACACTCGCAGAGATGCTTTCATGAGCACTACATGCATGTATGTCCATAAAATCACTCTATGAGGGAGAATCTCACAAACTCTGACAAGATATGCCACAGGAAAAACAAAATCAGACTAAATCATACAGTATTTTGCATGAAGAAAACCTTAACTTTCTTCATGCAAAATATGAGCCAGACTCGTCTTCATGAGATTCAACCCTCACGTGTGTGTTTGTCTTTTCATTTGGATTCTTGATGCAAGACAGAAAATACACAAACCCCAAACCTGCCGGCAAACCATGAGGTTCTGCGTGTGTTTCCTCCCCTAAATAACGCAGGAGGCCACCGACTATTCACGGAAAATAGTTCAAAAACACTTCCTATGCTTCCCCTCGTCGTCTAAAATTCATTTTCATATGCCGTTTACAAGATTACATGTAGCTTATTCATAACTAGATGACTGGCTTGTGTTAAATCAATATCAATGCACACAGTCGTCAAAGCCAGAGAAATTGACACGTAATAGCTAGATATACCGTTAAAAGATTTGACCACCATCCTCGGCAAACAAATTTGTTAAAAGTAAATAGTTTTAAATAGAACGACTTGCAAAAAACGACCACGGCAAAACGGCCTATATACTTGATAGCCATTGTTGCTTAAATTTCATTTCGACTCATGCTTGATTTTTTAGGTTTTTCAACATCTCACATTGTCTATTTAGGAAGCTGAACGTTGCAGGGCAATAATAAAAATCCTCTTCGCTGCACAGGCCTTTCTATCAGCAGCTCACCAACTAAAGATTAGTCGTAAAACTCGCAGGGGTTTCGAAGGCCACTATTTTCTCCCAAAACCTACGTTTCGTTCTAGCAAAAAGTGTTTGACTAACATTCGAAATCCTCCACAACCACTTTTTACATACACGTTTATCTTTTTCTTAATGTTTTTTTTTTTAAAGCAATTGCCTTAAAACAGTGCAAAACGAAAGTAATCCTGTGCAACAGATCTACTTCTAAAAACAAAAACCGCGTTCGTGAAAAACGAGTAGATGAATCGTTCAGAAAACGTCCTTACAAACGCGACGCAACATTTGTTTGGAAACACTTTACTTAAAGCCTGTAGTGCTGTCAAATCGATTAATGCATCTAACAACATTTTGTGTGTGTGCATTTTATATATATGCACACTTACATACTTTTATGTTAGATGCGATTAATCGATTTGACAGCACTAATATAATGCATTATAAAAGTGTTTTTAATGCATTATTATGGTCTCATGAATAATTGTACTTCAGTTATAATACATATCTATACCTTGTTACACCTTTAGAAAGCATTAATGCATTAAAACATGACAAACAACCAATATTAGATGTAACGAGGAATCTGCAGATATTTGAGTGCTGTCAAACGATTAATCGCATCCAAAATAAACGTTTGTCTTAAAGTATATGTGTATGGTGTATTTTTATTACACGCACACACACGCACACGTGCATATTTATTAAATGTATACACATGTATGTATATCAATTTTTATATACATAATAAATATACACAGTACATATACGTATATTACGTTAAGAGAAAACTTTTATTTTGGATGCGATTAATCGTGATTAATCATTTGACAGCCCTAATTATAATGCATTTTAACTTTGGTTACAATTATTTATGAAGAAATATATTATATTATAACATATGATAATATATTCACATTATAAATATCTTTATAATGCATTATAGAAAGGCTTTAAGTGAAGTGTTACCATTTGTTTTTTTCTGAATGATTAGCGATCTGCTTGCATTTCACAAACAAAGCCTATTACACGTACATTTATACGTTGTTTGTAAAAAATGCGACTCCAAGAGAAAAAGAAAGTAATAATAATAATAATAATAATAACAATAATGCATAATATTAAGGACACTATAACACATTATAAACAGGGACGCAGCCCGAGACGGAACAGGAAGAGGAAACTCAAGAGATCTGAACGATCTTCATGAGGAACCTGACCACTTCATGTTGAATGTGTCCTCACACACACACATACACAAGTGTGCCCGGGCTTCCCGCAGCCATCTGCTGCGTGTGTGTGTTTATGACAAAAGCAAGCCTTGCTCCTTTGGAGTCAGCGTGACCCCAGCTGGACGCCCATGTCGGTCGACGGCGTGCTCCTGACGCCCGGGGGGCCGAAATGGGACGGATGGATGAAGCACTGCCTCCAGGCCAAAGAAAAGACACCCTCTGGGGTTCACAATTCATCCCGTGAACGCGTCCAGGGATATTTAACAACAAAATCAAAAGAAAGAAATATAAGGATTTTGATTTTGCTTAAAGAAAATGAAGCCTATTTTTAAGACCATTAAGACTTTGTGCACTGGCATTATTTTCATGAATATTAAGCACAGTTGTAACCACAATAACAGACACACACCCAAAAAATATTTAATAAAAAAAAAAAAAAAAAAAAGAATTCTTAAAAAATAATCATCTATTAGTTAAATTCATGACAGTTAAGTTTTTACGCATTATGCAATTTTTCCGTTAATCAACTATCATGAAAATAATGAATGAAAAAATAATAATAATAAAAAATAAATAAAATTAAGAAGGCTTCATGTTTTAAAATTTTTATTTTTTTCTTAATAAAATGAAGCCTATTATTAGGAACAATAAGATTTTGCTGCACCATGATATAATTATAAAATTATCATCACTCTAATGCAAAAAATAATGACGTATTAATTAAATTGCAAAGTATTTAATCATCATGATAAATATTTTGGGGGAAATGTGCTTAACTGTGATGACAATGCAACAAAAAAATAAATAAATAAAATAAAAAATAGAAAATTAAATAAAAAAAATAATAGAAATGATCTTATTCTCAAAATTACCATCACTCTAATGCAAAAAAAAAAAAAATGCATTAATTAAATTATAAAGCATTTATGAAAATGTGCTTAACTGTCATGAAAATAATGATGGTGCAAAAAAAAAAAAAGGCTTCCTTTTTTTTTTTTTTTTTTTAAACTTCATTGATTTTCCTTTTGATTTCTCTTCCTGTTGACACTGTCTAGAAAGAATGACAGACAGTCTGCACGTGCGCGTCTAATGACTGTCTGGTTTTGCATCTGTACGTCTGGGTCAGCTCATGAATATGCAGATGTGAAGAGTGAACATATACATATTCATTCCAATCTGCATATTTTACACTCTGACCTCTGACCCTCATCCATCCACGCCGATTCTATCTTCCTATCGCAGAATGCTTGTGTGTGTTGTAGTGTGTCCGTGGCCTCTAGTGGTTAGTTTGACGAGTTTCTGGATGTTTGTGTAGTGGTGCGCAGTGGTCAGGGCCTCCGGCGGTTCCTCGCGCTGCGCGTGCGTCACGCGGTGAGCTTCTGGATGGTTCTGTTGTAGTAGGCGGTGGTCAGCGCCTCCAGCGGGGTCCAGTGGTGAGCGTGGAGCTCGATGACCTCCATCAGGAGCGAGCGTGTCAGCTGGGACTCAGACGGACACAGCATCTTATCCCGCACGGCGGCCAGCAGCTCCGTCATCATTTCGGGAAGCTGCTCCTCCAACAACCGGCCGGTGCTCTGGAGCTGCAAGAAGAACCAGAGGAAAATAAGCAATGAGAGAAACAGACGGATGAATCTTCTCCCAACATTCCCCGTTCTCGTACGGAATGATTATCTCGGTGCGACCATCAAATAAAGATCAACATTTATTTAAAAATATCCTGTAATATATGGGTAGAGAGAGACACAGAGGGGGCAGGAATCACAGAGTGGTTTTTAAGAGGAAATAAGATGTTCAAAGGGAGACAGACACACTCAGGCTCAAGGAAGGGTCAGAGGTCAACTCTACAGGGGGTACAGAGAAACAGATGCTAGTCTGAGAGAGAGAGAGAAAGACAGACAGACAGAGACAAAGAGAGAGAGCAGAGACTGGACGGAAGCAGTCGGATGTCCAGACAAACTGTCTCCTGATGATCCGGTTTGTGGGCAGATGGGACACCATCTATCCTCTGGACACAGCCACACTGAACATCCTATTGGTTTGTTTTTGCAGTTTTATGTATGGGCCGTTCTACAGAATTGGTTGGAAATGTCTTGAAAAAAATGTGACTTTTTTGTATGTATACAAATTGTATAATATCCAAGCTACACATTTCTAGTAATTGTGCAGTTAATTTTCATTTTGTATTATCAGAAAGTTTTGAAATATTTTTCCTCTCCCCAAATTTGTCACTACCGAAATATATTAATAAATAATTTAATAAGAAGGCTTACATTGACCTATTAAGATTTAGTTTACATCTACCTTGTAAATATATTTTTTGCTATTTAAAAAAAAAAAAGGTTTTTACAGGTATATCAATAATTAAAATTTTAACAATATTTCAAGTGTAAATATAGCTGCGAGCAGCGATGGCGGGCCCAAGTCGGTGGCTTCAGGGCAACTGTGCACAGCGGGCAATAGGCAGTTAAAACGGTTAAACATCAAAGGACTATGACAAATTCACTCTACATTTACTGTACTATAAGGTGGCGCTATAGAGCCCCTCCTCCCTGCCCGTTTCTAAGGCTTTGCCCATGTCTACTGGCTAACAATCCTGACGTGTGTGTCGAGTTTCAAACAATTTGAAGCATGCTAAGAGTCTCAAAAGCATCCAAAATGAATATTAAAGTTTGATGCGTTGCCAAGGCAACTGTATTTGAGATATCACAATTCAAGGTCTACATCTTTTGATATTATTCGAATTAAGTTTGAAGCAAATCGGATAAAAATAAGAGGGTGATCTCAAAGCATGCTGAAAGTGACACACCTCTTGCTGCCAGTTGGTGGCGCTATAACTTTGACTCATAATAGTACATCTATGTGATCAGCCTTGTACAACGAACACACAGCCAAAGATTCATCAAAATTAATTAATGTATGCAGAAGTTATAACACTTTGTTTCCCTTTTCTCGCCATAAATTCGTTGCCTCGCCACAGCCAAACGGTTTGAGATATCCAACATCCCTTTGGCCTGAATCGAATAAACCCCCTAGAGGTAGTAGTTTAAAATTCAGAGCCTGTTTATTCAAAAAATCCACATTCAAACCAAAATATCTGACTTCCTGTTGGTCAGAGCTAATGACTGTACATTAGAAAGTTGTCCGGCTTAATGAGAACAATATGTGTACCGAGTTTGGTGACTGTAGGAAAAACTAACCCCCCCACTTTTGTCAAAAAGTGGCGCTGTAGAGCCCCTGCTCCCCGCCCGTTTCTAAGGCTTTGCCCATGTCTACTGTATGACAATATTGATGTGTGTGTCGAGTTTCATCCAATTTGAAGCATGTTAAGAGCCTCAAAAACACTCAAGAATATTATTAAAGTTTGACGTGTTGCCATGGCAACAATATTTAAAATATCAAAAATCCTGTCACAGGTCTACATCTGCTTTGTATTGACATTACACTGATGAAGTTTGAAGCAAATCAGGTAAAATTAACAGAGTGACGCTATAACTTTGACTCACAATAGTCACATCCATATGATCGGCTTCCTACAATGAGCACACAGCTGAAGTTTCATAAAAATCAATCAATGTATGCAGAGGTTATAACACACTTCCTGTTTCTCTTTTCTCGCCAGAAATTCATTGCTTTGCCACGGCCAAACCGTTCGAGATATCAAAAATCCGCTGGCAATTTTACATCCTCAATGTCTTGACTTCATTCTGACTGAGTTTGGTGGCGATCGGAATAATTGCCTAGGAGGAATATATCAAAATCCAGAGCATGTGTTTTTCAAACAATCTGTAATAGCTGACTTCCTGTTGAGCTGGCGTTTAACTTAGAGCATGAAAGTTGTTCGGCCCGATGAGGTTTATATGAGTACAGAGTTTCATACTAATACATGCAAGCGTGTTTGATATATGGGCCAAGTTTTCGGACACCATTCAAGGGGGCGCTGTCGAGCCCCCCTGCCACGCCCGGGTCCCATCCTTTGTGGCATCCTAATGGCCGCAGATTCCAATGTGTGTGCCAATTTTCAAGAGTTTTTGAACACGTTAAGGCCCCCAAAAAGCCCCGGATGATGGAAAAAATATAATTCTCCTTAGAAAAACAAAAGGGCCATGCGCCTGAGTGGCTTGGGCCCTAATTTATGAGATTTCTTGTATTTTGTATCCATTCTTTCTTTGTAAAAGTCATAAAGTTAATCATACTGATTTCAATGTTATGGATTCATTAGTTTGAATATACATTGAACCAAACACTATAATAACATCTTAGTTAATTCAATATACTTTATCTTTGACAAAACATCCATGTTTCGGTCGTGACTGCACATTTTCGGTAGTGACAGTAATGTGTTGGTAGCGACCACATCAATTACAGAATTTTAACTCAATTACTAAAACACTAATGATTTGCATAACTGTACTAAAATTTAGTTTATTTCCCCCAATAAACGATTATATGTTCCCTTTTGTCAGTATCAAAACAATGATCGACCAAAACGTGGCGAAGTTTCGGTAGTGACAATTTTTGATACTTTTGAGCCTAGGTCAAAGATGCTAATCAGCACATGGTTAGCTAGCACAGTTCTGAAGAGTTTTACACACAAAAACTAAATTTTATGGAATAACACCCCAAAAAAAGTTTGCTTAATTGCAGAAAAAAGGTGTTTGGTAGTGACGTTCCTTAAAGTTACACACAGATTTTCAGATTTTGAACACATTTAACTCAAAATGACGGTACCCATCTACTATGAAAGAGCGGCTATGAGAGGGGGGGGACACAGGAATATTTCCTGATCAAAAATGTAGAAGTGTGGTTAAAATCAGTCTCAGCCAATGGATAAAACATACACTGTCTTGGTGGTGAAAATGTGGGACAGTCTTTTTTTTTTTTACATAAAGTTTCATGATTTAAAAATAGAAATATAAAATAAATATATATTTTAATGCCACTTTAAAAAAATTAAATAAAATATATTTTTAAAAACAACAATGGAAAAAAATAAAAAAAATATTTAAATATTTTCACAAGTTGAAATGTAGGGGTTATGGTTCAGGACAGCTTTCTACCAATTGAAAGTATCCAATAAATGATGATTTTATATATATATTAAGCTTACTGATATTTTAAATATTGTTGTGGGATTCAATAGATAATAGAAGGATTTAGTAAATATCTAAAATTTGAATACTAAAATGATTTTAAATGTATTTTTTGGTTGTGGGACAGCAGTTTGCACCAATTCTGAAGAATGACCATTGGCTTGGTGTATCCCGGTCTTTATCCATCCATCGGTCTTCATTCTCTCTCCCTCTGATCTTGATAATTATGAATGTGTTACAGAAGTTTTCACCATCTCAGAGATGCCGTTAAACTCACCTCCATAGAACAGCACAGAACAGCGTCTTCCTTCACCTCAGGTGACTCCAGGAGCTAAAACACACAGAAAACACTCCTTAGTCCAGAGGGTTTAAAAGTGTGAGGTGCAGCATTCCATTCATAAACATAACTTTTCATAAAAAATAAAACATCTTTAGTACATTTACATTTATGCATTTGAGAGACGTTTTTATCCATTGCATCAAAGACATACATTTGAGGCAAGACATTACAGGTGAATAGGGTAAAATATTAACTAATCAATATCACAGCAGATTAATCACAGTTGACATTAGTGTTGTATAGCAAATGTACTGAAATGTTGTTTAAATATGCAAATGGTACATGATCTTATTATATATGCACTAATTTGCATACATATATAAAAATTGCCAGTGGATAAAATTCTTGTTTCATTTTGTTGACATATTAAAAGGGGTCATATAAAGCTTTTTAATGTTTTCCTTTTCCATTAGCGTGTGATGTATCTGTTTGCAGATGTATATGATCTGCTAAATTACAAAGCTCATCGTGTCCTATAAGGGATTTAACACTGATCCAGACCTGCCTAAAACACCTCGATCCAAGTCTAGCCATTACTTCCTCAAACGTCTACATCACAATGTGAAATATTAGCTTAATGCAAAGTTGGTTCCGATCGACCGGCTCATCCGCATTTTCAGAACCCGACTCAAACTGATACGGTAAAACTGACGACATTATTAACTGTGTTTATAATTGCTTAATGCCTTAAGGGCCATTACATTTTTGACACAGGCTGGTAAAGTGTTTGGCCAATCACAACACACTGGGTCAGTTGGCCAATCAGAGCACTCTGAGCTTTTCGAAAGGAGGGGCTTTGTAGAAATCAGAGCGTTACTGCTGCAACACTGGTGTCTGGTGTGTGAAAAGCTAATTTCTGACTCACGGCCTTTAAAGTTATGTATTGTAATTGAAATCTACAGATGCAAATAAATGAAGTGCATTAAAAGTGTATTTTGGATGTTTTTTTTTCTCTAGTCTAGTATGGCAGCAAAATAGCCCAAAATCTCAAAATTGATCAATGCCTGAATAAACAATCCGCCTGTAGTGTCTTCCCTTAATGAAGTTCATGCATTCCCTGGGGAATTAACATCGCCAGTGTCATGCTTTACTGTTACTGCTACTAGAGCATGCATCTTTAATTTGCATTGTTAAACAGACTTCAGCTTTCGGGAGGTCACTGCTGGTAATCCAGACGTATATATAGACCACACATCACTGCACGAATCATCTTTCACTTCCTCTTTCACTGTTCCTCAAAAACCACCAGCCGACAGACGCCAGCGAGACCAATATCAGCCGAGTCCGAGTCTCAACCCCAGACGACTGTTGTGACAGACAGAAATGTGCTCCGTCTGACCACAAAAACAGAAGTGCAACTCACTAAACAGGACAAATACACATTATTATTCAGCAACTGAGCCTGATGCAAGATGTATTTCTCTGTTTCAAAGGAAATGTTAAACTGAAAACAGAACAGCAGAACTTTTTTGCATGAATGCAATAAGAAAGAACAAAAGAAATCTTAAACAAGCTAACAAATGTATACATTCTATATTCTAATCCTGCCGTGTGGTTTCCCTTATGTTTGACTGTCTTTTCCTGTAAACAGACACGATTATGTCATTTGACGTTATGTAAGAATGTTCTTTTCATCTTGGCCAACATGTTTGTGCAATGGAAAATTGCTGATATGACCCAGTCACACATGAACTGTGTTCAAATCGCCACAACTCATTAATGACTCAATGATTCATTGATAAATTCCTGCTGTGCTGAAAGCCTGACACTCTTCTTTTGACATTTGCATTTCTATAATGTTCTCATTTGAATGACACAGCACTAAAAACACACTGAACACAAATCAAAACTAGACTGGCCACTTTGGTGGGTTGAATTTCATATATAATATATACAGGTCATTGACGAATAAGGTTTTTAAAAGTGTAAAAAAGTTTTATTAAGTGTTAACAATGAAATTATGTTGTATTTAAAATCAATTTTCACTGCTTTCACTATTTTTTACAAGCTGGACAAAATTTGTTACCAAAAAAGTCATTCGGTTTAACCAAAATTTATTTTTTTCCGAATGACACTTTTGGTTATACCGAATGACAATATTTTCGAACAATGCTAACAGGCTGCTATCTAGCTAGTTAGTTAGTTAGCTTGCTATCTAGCTGGCAAAAGGACAATCAAACATTTTATATTTAGTACAAGTTTTTAAAGTATTATAACATTTTCCATGTTTTATAGCGGTTGTACCGAATGACCTGATGTTTGGGGACATGCGTATGAGTGAGTGAAAACATGAATTTTTCAAATAGTTAAGAGAGAGTTAGTTACTTTGCTTCATGACCATGTGGTCCTTTGCAGGTGTCTGAATGATGTCACATCCTGTCACATGATATTGAGCGCATCCAGAATGGTCTCTTTATATTGGTTACTCCAAATGACATCAATGAAATTCATTTTTCCAGACATTCTTTCTCATAACAAAACAACGGGTTCTACACATAATTTTAATACCATTTTGCGCTATGTTGATATATGATGTTATAAAATCATGCCAAAATAAAAAATATATACATTTATTATATTTTAAGATATTTTAATCACAAATTAAATGGCTGTATTGGCCTTTGGACGGTTAAACCGAATGACACTTCAAAATCGTTAAAATACATTTATATGTAGCAAAATATAATTAAAACCTTTTGTATTCAATAAAAGAGATCTAGTTGTACTACCTCACATACTTTGGATGTCATATCTTTGTTTTTTTATTATTATTAAGGCCTTTGGACAAAAAAATTACCCATTACGTCATTGACCCGTACATGTTTCAATTGTAGTCTTTCAAAAAGGCACCTGAAATAATAAGAGCAATGTAGTGTTGACAAAAAGATTCATTTTTCGATACATATCGATAGTGAAATTGCACTTCCAATACTCATTTTCCGAAGAATAGATAGGCTTGACAGTGAGTCGACATACAAACCCCTCCTCCCCTCACTCACTCATTTCATTTGCTCAGGATGAATATTCTTGATAGGGTCACAGGGCTTGAATTTTGGTGTGGGATTGCGTGTATTGCGCAAAACTTAACACATTCCCACAGATTTTGTGCTCACACTCAAAGTGCGTGCGCATAAAGCCGCCTCTCAGTACTAAATTGAGTTCTTTTTCACTTTTGCTTATTGAACTTAAAGAGTCAAAAACACACAAAATAATGTCAAAATGCCAGTCTTGGCGACTATTCATGTAAACACAGTCAGTTGTGTTTTAAGTGAACATAAACGGTTGAGAAAGAAAACACATGTGTAAAGCCCCGGGTATACTTCACTTTCCGCGCCTGGACGCATTGCGCAAAACTTTCGAAGTATACTACAAAACGGATGCGCGCGGATGACCACGTTCGACACATGCGCAGTACAGTTTTTTTCTATGCTCTACCAGACATCGGAGGGCAGCACTAGTCGTGTCATCAACGGGACATTCGCATGATCGGAGAAGGAAAGTAGTGCATCCTTTCCCATATTTTTACTTATCCATGAATTTGCCGCCCTAAACATGTCTTTGTACTCTTTCAAACATGAATTGTACAAATGTGGGTACTTTCTAACCTCTTCGCTCAAACGCTTGTCAACGTTCGCCGTCCATTGTCATGTTTTCAGTTTTTTCAAGCGTGTTGTTTTTTCACACTCTTCTTCGACGGCTGAACACTGTGCTCAATACTGTTCGTATTGCCACCTAGTGGACTCTTCTATACTGCTTGCGCATGCGCTGTTGCACGCGGACTGTCCGCGTGGTCTCGAAATTTGGGCTGCACACGGCCAGGGCCTCCGCATGACGAAAATTACGGTGCACGAACGCGGACGGCCGAAGTATACCCGGGGATTAACAGTATAATGGATCCGTGCATCAGGTCTTAAAGTGACAGCAGCCAAATATACCTGCTGCCAAATTATGAGATAATGTTAAAAATATCTATATGGCAGTTTTCCCCCATGATATCAATGTCAATATTGTGGAAAGTTAAAATGCTGAGTGGTTAGAAACTTTGGAAAACCACTAGCCACAGTGACTGGTGAGCAAAACAGTTAAATGTCAAGCCCTGATAATCAGAATAACAATCAATACAAATTTGTTATTATTATTAATAAAAATATATTGGTTGTATGATATTGCTCAATAATAATAATAGTATTAATTTATTATGAATATTATTATTATTAAAATTATATTTGTTGTATGATATTCCTTATGCTACTACTACTACTACTAATACTTTTTTAACATTTTATTATTATTGCTGTTAACAATAATAATAATTATTGTTAATATGTATGAAAATATGTATAACATACATAAGTATTATATGTATTAGTATTCTAATAAATACTATTATTAAAAATATTAAATTTATAAATATATAAATATAAAATTTATTTAAAATACTATTTTACGAAATATCATACAAAAAATATATTTTTATTTTATAAAACGTACAAGGTTTTGTTGTAAATTAACTGTTATTGTGTATTTTCCTTTGATAACACTTTAAAAGTTTGATTAAATTGTTAAAGTTTTATGAATTTCTGATGATAAATTGTTTAAAATCATAAAATGCTGGAAAAACAAAACAAAAAAAAACAAGATTTTATCCTAAATTAAAAGGTAGCTTATTCTGCAATTATGTTTACATTAATTTTTTAGAACACATTTCATTCCCAATACTGATATAAAATGAATATTGTGATAAATATTGATATAGAATGATATGCAAATAAATAATAATAATAAAAAATAAATAAAAATAAAAATACTGTGTAATATTTTGGCCACATTGCCCAGCTCAGCTGCTAGTGGTGGTAAAGTCAAGCATCACTATTACTATACCTCAAACTTTACAAGACTTAAAACACCCGAGGCTGAGAATTAAAGGTGTATTTTAAAACGTGTACAGCTTTCATATGACTTCAGAAGAAGTTTGGACTACTATAATGATGTTCACGGTGATTTTAGACCTTTATGGAGCTTGTGCCTTTCAGGCCGTTCTGGTGGATCTGTGTGTATATATATGTGTCTGAAGAGATCTACTGAGACGACTAGCAGAACGCTAGGCGGGAAAAGCACTCAGGCAGTGACACAGGCAGCCCTTTGTGAGGCAGGGGGCCTGCAGGGGCCGGGCGGACCACACTGATCAAAGCTGGCGCGAGCGGGTCTGGATACCGTCTCACAAAACAGCTGACAACCTCCCACACAAACCCCCAAAACCAAGAATTTCATTCAAACAGACTCGCTCTGAAAATATACCTCACGGGTTACCACAACAACAGCATCCAAAACATTACAGCAGAGATTTATACAGATCATCTACTTTAAGGGACTTACACCTATAATGTTACTGTATCTTTAAGACTTTATATGTAACTGACCTATTATGGCTGGCTAATCTAGATCAACATCTGTAAGCGGCCTGCAGTATGTACTGAATAACAGCTGCATGTTTATGTTGTGAATATTACAGTATTTCTACATACTACATCACTCTTTGGTTACAATACGACCCTTTTGCTTTTGGTCCTGGCTCTCTATAAAATTAAAGAAAACGTGATAAGTAGTGATTCTTCAGAGAAAAATGAAAAAAGGAAGAAGGGGCTTTACTAACATGAGCAAACGTCAATTAGCTGGATGTTAACCAGACGGCAGCGCCTGCGCAGTACTTTCTGCTGTTTAAAACAGATTTTAGCATGGATAATAACCAGAAATGTTTCTTGAGCATCAAATCAGCATATTAGAATGATTTCTGAAGGATCATGTGACACTGAAGACTGGAGTAATGATGCTGAAAATTCAGCTTTGATCACAGGAATAAATTATTTTTTAACATATATTCACGCAGAAAACCGATATTTTAAATAGCAATAATATTTCACAATTTTACTGTATTTTTCATCTAATAAAGGCAGCCTTTGTAAGCATAAAAGAATAAAAAAAAATCGTATGGACCCCAAACACTTCCATGACTTTTCAGAGGAATTCAAATTCCCTAATATTTCCAGGTTTTCCACTCTTTAATGAGATTTCACCTGAAGGACCCTTGAATAACAGCATATTTTAATAGAAAACCAAGTCAGAAATTGTCTAAAATATCATTTCCAGAAAGAATGTGTCTCTGAATCTATGATAAGATATACCAGACCTGAACCCATGGCCCGCGGCGTTCACAGGAGTGAACATTTATATTGGTGTCTAGAGGTTTCTAGTCCTGGTGGTCTTGGGTAATTACTGATGGGGTCTCCTTATGCAGGTCTCCAGGGAAACCGCTGAGTTATATAGTCCATAATGACGTCCCCAGAGAGCAGGAGCAGAGCTCGTGTTACAGAAAACACCTCAAACTAACCTCACACACCTCCACATCAGAATCAGCATAATGAAGAACATAAAGACAAACTGTCATTATCTCTCTGAAGACCTCAAAAATTAACATGATCTTACATGGTCAAACTCATCACTAGGTTGAAACACCATTAATAAGAAATTTTTCGAGTTGGCAAACATTTTTCTTTGCTCCTTAACATTCATACAGTGAAAAAAAAGTTAGTGTAAAAACAATTTTCATTCATAAATAGCTAGTAAATTTCATAAATAATTACAAAGAAATGGCAATAACACATTGAATTAAACATTAAATTTTTAAGTAGAAAGACCAATTTGTTTGCAGTGTCTGTCTGCCTACGTACTGAACTGCTCACACTGTCTGCTGTAATAACTGTTCTCCTGTGTTGACTGAGGTCACTACCCAAAATGCATTGCTTTTCCATTTAATAGACATCAGTAATAAAATGCAGGATCTCTGCAGCAGATGATATGTAAACAACATGTATAATATAACATGCATACACAGTAAACGTTCATGAGGTCGCCAGTTACTAGTAATGACTTTGTAAAATAACGGTATTTATTATCTCCCAAAAGAAAGAACCAATTCTGAACTGCCTGAAATCTGATGGCTCAGTGAGGCCTCCATTGACAGCAAGATAATTAACACTTTCAATGCCCAGAAAGCTACTGAAGATGTATTTAAAACAGTTCATGTGACTACAGTGGTTCAACCTCAATGTAATAAAGCGACAAGAATACTTTTTGTGCACCAAAAAAACAAAATAATGACTTTATTCAACAATATCTAGTGATGGGCGATTTCAAAACACTGCTTCATGAAGCTTTACGAATCATTTGTTTTGAATCAGTGGTTCGAAGCATGTATCAAACTGCCAAAGTCACGCCCCCCAGTGGTGAACCATTAAAATTTCGAAACACTTATGACGTAACGAAGCCTCGTTTACTGAAATCACGTGACTTTGGCAGTTTGTCGTGCTCCGAACGTGCTGATTCAAAACAAAAGTTTCGTAAAGCTTCAAAGCTTCATGAAGCAGTGTTTTGAAATCGCCCATCACTAGATATTGTTGAATAAAGTAGCTATTTTGTTTTTTGGCCAGACCAATCAAAGACCAATCAAAACAGACTGGGCCATCTGACCAATCAGAGCAGAGCAGGCTCTCAGAAAGGCGGGGTTTTGAGAGACCGAATCCTTGATCGAACCATTTCAGACACTGAGAAAAGTGTTTTTGACCTTGAAAGCATGTTAAAGGTGCCCTAGAACTTTTTTTAAAAAAGATGTAATACAAGTCTAAGGTGTCCCCTGAATGTGTCTGTAAAGTTTCAGCTCAAAATACCCCATAGATTTTTTTTAATTCATTTTTTTAACTGCCTATTTTGGGGCATCATTATAAATGAGCTGATTCTGGGCTGCTGGCCTTTTAATTCTCGTGCTCCACGCCCACGGAGCTCGCGCTTGCCTTAAACAGCATAAAAAAAGTTCACACAGCTAATATAACCCTCAAAATGGATCTTTACAAAGTGTTCGTCATGCAGCATGTCTAATCGCGAAAGTACAGTGTTTATTTGGATGTTTACATTTGATTCTGAATGAGTTTGATAGTGCTCCATGGCTAAAGCTAACATTACACACTGTTGGAGAGATTTATAAAGAATGAAGTTGTGTTTATGAATTATACAGACTGCAAGTGTTTAAAAATGAAAATAGCGACAGCTCTAGTCTCCGTGAATACAGTAAGAAACGATGGTAACTTTAACCACATTTAACAGTACATTAGCAACATGCTAACGAAACACTTAGAAAGACAATTTACAAATATCACTAAAAATATCATGTTATCATGGATCATGTCAGTTATTATTGCTCCATCTGCCATTTTTCGCTGTTGTTCTTGCTTGCTTACCTAGTCTGATGATTCAGCTGTGCACAGATCCAGACGTTAATACTGGCTGCCCTTGTGTAATGCCTTGAACATGAGCTGGCATATGCAAATATTGAGGTCATACATATTAATCATCCTGACTGTTACGTAACAGTCGATGTTATGTTGAGATTCGCCTGTTCTTTGGAGGTCTTTTAAACAGATGAGATTTACACAAGGAGGAGGAAACAATGGTGTTTGAAACTCAATGTATGTCTTTTCCATGTACTGAACTCTTGTTATTCAACTATGCCAAGGTAAATTCAATTTTTTAATCAAGGGCACCTTTAATCTGTTGTAGGATACTCCAAAACCAAAATTAGGAACCTTTAAAATAGCAAAATAGGGGCACTTTAACATGCAAATATTGTTTATATAATCACAAAAAATATATCACAAACACAAACTTCAGCTTTCATCTTGCATTTACATCAAGCTTTCTCCTCGAATCTTTGATTATTACAGGACATGTGATAAATTTCATATATATATATATATATATATATATATATATATATATATATATATATATATATATATATATATATATATACACACATACATACATACATATATATATATATATATACATACATATATATGTATCTTTATAAGCTTATTTTTAAGACAAGAGAAGTTTTAAAACTAGAATAAATTCCAAAAACTTCCAAATCTATCAGTGAATGGTGTAGAATGTGATTGCAGGTTCTCAAATAAGAAAAAAAGTGCATACAAAGTCCTTTTACAGGATATTTTTTTCATATATTTGAACTGTATGTAAAAGTGCTGAAAATGCACAAAAGAATCCAACAAAAGGGTTTGAGAAGATCAGAGATGCGTCCAACCCTTCAGCTCAAGCAGCTTTCAAATGAACAACAGACGGTCTCTTTTCTCCCTCCCTCCATTCATCCTGTCTTTTATTTTCTCCCACACCCTCAGCGCTCCAAATACACCTGTCAGTTCCAAACTACAGCGGGATCACCTGTAATTAACCAACCTGCTCTGCCGGTCCGCAGGCGCACACAACACACACTTCACACCTGGCTGAGACGTAATCGTAATCACACACCGACACAAAGTGCCTGTTCAGACTCCCAGACGATCGTGTCGGGACGTGCCGATATGAGAGCCGAACGGGATGTTAATCCGGCTGCGATCTTGAATAGCGGCATTCATATGGCACAAACACACACTGAACTCTCACCCAAATAACGTCTCTTTGATGTCGAGCTGCTGAAGAATCAAACTTTGGCTTTTGATGGATCATGTCTGTCATCACCTGAACAACTGACAGGATTCAGCCCAGACAGGGAAGCCCTATTCACGAGCGATCGGAGCATTTCACAAGACAAACAATCTTTAAAGGATTAGTTCACTTCAGAATTCAAATTTCCTGATAATTTACTCACCCCCATGTCATCCCAGATGTTCATTTCTTCCTTTCTTCAGTCGAAATTATGGTTGAGGAAAACATTCCAGGATTTTTCTCCATATAGTGGACTTCACTGGGGTTCAACGGGTTGAAGGTCCAAATGTCAGTTTCAGTGCAGCTTCAAAGAGCCCTACATGATCCCAGATGAGAAATAAGAGTCTTATCTAGAGAAATCATCGGCCATTTTCTAATAAAAATAAAAATGTATATCTTTTTAACCACAAATGTTCATCTTGCAAACTTCATCTTGCATGAAGTCAAACGCCCTTTATAAAAAAAAGAAGGTAAAACAACGATGTCGGATGATTTTGAAGTTGGAGGAGAAAATGAGATGGAGTTTCGGTACTTCCAAGACGAGCATTTGTGTTTAAAAAGTATATAAATTTTATTTTTTATTATAAAATGACCGATGGTTTCTCTAGATGAGACTCTTATTCCTCGTCTGGGATCATGTAGAGCTCTTTGAAGCAGCACTGAAACTGACATTTGAACCTTCAACCCGTTGGTAACTGTTGAAGTCCACTATATGGAGAAAAATCCTGGAATGTTTTCCTCAAAAATCTTAATTTCTTTTCGACTGAAGAAAGAAAGACATGAACATCTTGGATGACATGGGGGTGAGTAAATCATCAGGAAATTTTCATTCAGAAGTGAACTGATCCTTTAAATTTATCTCAATTTAACACATTTTTTTAAATCAGAAAAACGGCAATTAGACTTTCTCCCAACTGTCTACTTTTGAGTTAATAAAATTCAGCTGCAAAATATCTAAAATTCTTTACCATCATCAGATAAATACATTTGAATGCACAACCATTCACATTTACATGTCAACAACACCTATTCAGTGTTCAGTAACATGTTCAGTTATGGTGAGTTAATCTAAAGGAAACAAACACTATCATTGCTAAACAGCAGAAGGGATCCTATTCTGCTTTTTTCCCAAGTTCAACATTCTTTAGTGTGTAATGTTGCTGTTTGAGCATGAAAAAGGTCTCCAAAGTTACAAAATAAAGGGGCGGGGCCTGGTTGAGTTAGTTAGTGTGCTGAAACTGGCGGTTATGGTAGGGGGCGGGACATTTCCCAAACACGCTCGAAACAGCAGAAGGAGGGGCTTCACAGAGACGGGAACTAAACAGAGCGTTACTGACAGACTGGGAAGAGAGGAGCTGCAACAATGACAAATATGAGAAAAATAATGAACATTCAAGCATGAAAACCTGTTCTAGTAGAGCCCAAAAACACAATCAAGACTTTCTAAAAGGGCATAATAGGTCTCCTTTAATGATAAGAGTAAAATGTGTAGGAATTTTTTTTTATTTTAATCTCTGACTGTTGTGCATGAGTTAATGTGTCATTTCAATCTCACATCTGAAACAACACACAGTCAGGTAACAGTATTCTGCATACAGCACTTCCATTGGCAGGTTTGTAGTGTGTAGTTCATGTGTTGCGTGTACCTCTCTTAAGCAGGAGTAGATGGGGCACACCAGCACTCTGAACGGCTCTCCAGCGCTGCTCCTCATGGTGCCGAACACTTCACACAGAAACGTGATGAAGCCCAACCAGCACTCCACATCCGTCTGCTGCAGCTCCTCACGCCGCTTGAAGTCCCTCTGGAGAGAGACAGACCGCTCATGATGTGCACATGAACACACAAGACTTCTGGAATAATTAAGATTTATGTTTTTAAAGAAGACTATTATTAAGCTCATTGCTTCTACCTTCAATTAAACTGCTAACAGTGATTGTAAATTAAGTGCCTAAATTATTACATTATTAGCTAACTGCATTCTCTAAATTGTAATGTTGACATGCATTCTCTGTAAAGCTTTTGAAATTTTTGAAATAAATGATGATGATTATCACACTTCTATGACAAAAATGCTGGAGAGTCTGAAGTTTCTGTAAAGTTTTAGCTTTTACTTCAAATGACAACCAGGAATATAAAACTGGGTTTATGTATAAAACATAAGCATTTTAATTCTGAATGGACCTTCTCTCTCTCACACACACACACACACACACACACACACACACACACTCGCAGCTCGTCTCTGTTCTGCGATAAGCCGGCTGTGTGTTTGTGGCAGATTGCTAAATGAGTCGGAGCAGACATGTCCTTTCACTGGGGTCAGAGACGCTTGCATCTGTGTATATCTGTTACATAATCCCGTCAGAACAAAAGCGTCTGCTTGAGCGTCAGATGGGTGAAGAGCGCCGGTTTATGCGAGGACAAACCGGATGATTCATCCACCTCAATACACACTCAAAACTTAAAGGGGCGACTTGACAAAGGCAAAATAAAAAAAGCATATCAGAATGATTTCTGAAGGATCATGTGACACTGAAGACTGGAGTAATGATGCTGAAAATTCAGCTTTGACCACAGGAAGAAATTACATTTTACTATATATTCACATAGAAAACAGTTATTTTAAATTGTAATAATATTTCACAATTTGATCAAATAAGTGAGTGTAAGAGGCTTAATTTAAAAACAAACTTGTTTTAATGTAATCAACAAGTCAGTGGTTTCATGCATGTGAATGAATGAGCTGTTTACTCGGTTTTAACATAACAGCCCATAAAATTAAGTGAAAATTAAACTAATATGAAACAAGCAATATTATATCTACTAAATGAGTATGCATGAGTAAAAAAATTTGCCTTTTACAGATATTAAATAATGCTAATGTAACAGATTATATAAAATCGCTAAATTAAATGCTATACATTATTATTTTGTATGTTTTTTAAAGTCTGATTGTAATCGATGGCTTTAGTACTTTTGCTTCATGATCCTGTTATTGACATCTGCAGGATGGTGTTTGTTTGCGATGGCGTGTTTGTTGGTCTGTGCGTGTGTGTGTGTAGAGCAGGATGTGTGTTTTGGCCGCACCAGCAGCAGGTCAGAGTTCTAGTGTCACATCACTATGAGAAATGAGTCTAACAGTCAGTTCCCAAAAACAAATGACAAAATACTTAGAGCTTTACCACCAAAACCAACGTACAGACAGACTGACCCCAAACAACAAGAGACAGAGACACGGCGTTAACACATCTACAGTACAATACGTCTCCCTCCAGCTTTAATACTGCACAAATACATTAAAAGGGTCATATTTTACACTTTGAGCATTTTCTGTTTTTCCACCCAGAACTGGAAGCTAATATAATACATTTGTAAAACTGAAATAAATAAATAAATGACTATATATATATATATATATATATATATATATATATATATATATATATATATATATATATATATATAAAAACGGTTAGTTCCTGTCCTTGATTCTGATTCTGTTTTATTCACTTAGCAACCACTCTTATCAACGTAAAATGTTTGTTCTCAATTGATATTGTTATGTATTATGTATTTATGTATTGGAGAGTGTTGTGAGAAAGAGATCGAGTGAGCGAGTTTATTACCTGCATTCAGATTTAGCACTTTCCTTCAGGTCAGTCCTATGTTCATAATAAAAAATCTGTTTAAATGTCTGATGTTTTATCTTGTCCTTTTAACTTTTAATGGGTTTTCCCTTGACTGACAGCACTAGTCAAAGCATTTGTCAGTTGCGTCTCGTTCCGTGTTCACAACAATCCAGTCTTTTCAATATAAAAGTCTTCGCTACTGACTGACACACTCATAAACACAGTCTTTGCCGCCATCTAATGGCGTAATAATGTAACTTCTGTTGCTGTTCACAATCAGGGACTATTTTTTCTGGCGGAAGGAAGGCTTTTAGTGAAAGTTTACTTCATGAAAGTTACATTGATACATATTTTTGGCTTTAATATTTGTATTGTGTGGTAACCGTTTTATAAAAGCAATAAGGTACGAGAGGCTGTGCTGTATCGTGAATAAGTCACGGCAGTAACAATGTAACAACGGCCTTCAGCCATGACTTATTCACGATACAGCACAGCCTCTCGTACCTTATTGCTTACATATATTTATTTATTTATACAGTTCATTCTGGTTCTCGAATCTGATTGGCTGAGAGGTCTTTCCAGCCCTGCGATATTCTACCAGTATCGTCACAGGAACCGCTTCACCATTTGAATCAATCCACTGTCAACATTCTCACAATGAGTGTCATGGTGGGTTTACTCGTCCGCCATATTTTTATTGGTACTACTGTTATTTTGTTTTAGATGTTTTTTAGGCAAGAATGTAGTCGTTTAGACCTCAAATATGTGATTTATATGTAAACATGTAGCACCTATTTGAAAATTTGTTTTGACGCTTTCGGAGATGTGAGCTCCAGGCCGTCAGCGGCTGTTCAGAGCTCGTGTACCCGCAGAGAACAGCTTCATCTCTGCCAGTCCTTCAGGAATTTGCTGCAGGTTCTTATGTAGATGGTGTTTAAACATGAGGTATAATTCATTTTGAGTGTATCAAACGGCAATCTTTGGTCTTATTAATATATTACTTGTTCCAGAGCTAATAGATTTGGCTTGAGGGCTATATTAAAGTTCATAACTTTATATTTACATTGAAATGAAATCCTATACTATCTAGAGTGCTGCTTTTGTACGTTTGACTGAACTGCTTGCTTGTGTTTATTTCCTATTTTACTTCTTATACTGTTATAATGGCTATTGTTGTTAATTTAAATATTTTTGTTCAATAAATCATATTTTATATTTATAACATGCCATATTTTTTGGTATTGAGAGAGTCCATTAGAGATTTCGACTTTAAGGAATTGAATAATTGTTAATTGTTAATTGAATAACATTTTTAGCTTTATATTTTGTAGCTCTATATTTTAATCTAAATGATGCATTGAAGGATATGTCCTACCAGTTAGAGCATATATATATATATATAAAACTACAATGAATACTCAAAATATAAAAAAGGCTAATTCAAAATATTAATAAATCTATAACAGTAAATAATATTAAAATAACACTGGCCCACATATAACCAGTAATGTTAGTCAAATTAGTTGTAATTATTTTTTATGATATTTAGACTTTTTTTTTTTTTTTTGTTAGAACAAAACATAAATTGTATGCGCCACTTTTATGGTGTTTTTGTCATTTTGAAGTTGATTTTACGGAAAAGAGCGGTCAGGATTTCCATTCCACAGAAATGAGTGTGAGTAAATGATGACAATTTGATTTTAAACTATTTCCTCACAGAACATTCATCAGCTTTCAGAAAGATTGGGCAAACTCTTAATTTTTAAAAACGAGGTGAAA